>NW_010226054.1:0-61496 GCF_000690775.1 Eurypyga helias
CTTGTACATTTCTTGTTGGCAGCTTCAGTAGGGAGAGTGGAGCAAAGTGGTAGAAAATACTTGCAGTTCCTAATGGATTTTTTTTTAAATTTATTTTTTTAAACACAGGCTGGAAAGTCACTGCTGTAAATGTATTTGAGAGCCATAAGAGATAACAGATAATTTTCTTTCACATAAAGCTTTAATGTTTTCTTTTTCCTTAAGTATATAACACCTTGCTGAACCATATTTAAGTGTGCCAATTTCTCCCTGGTAAGAAGAGTGCGAAGGTGTTAATTACAGTGAACAAACTGGTTATTAATGGTATTTTTATATTCTTGTCGTGTACTGGTGGCTAAAGGAGGATGGGGGCAGGGATGCTTCATTTGTAGAGTAGATTCTTTTCTACCAGCAGAAAAAGGATGGCTAGAAGAGGCAGGATCTTAGGTGTTTCTGTAAGGGTTAAAGGAGCTGGAGTTTGTGCATGGCTGGCTGGCTGATAGAAGTTCTGAAGAGTTGCCTTTACTGCCTTTCACTTAAGTGATCCGTGAACTAAAGTGTCCCCAAGTAGGATATGACAGAACAACATGTGACTTGCTCATTAAAGACTCATATTAAGGTCCGTCTGGGAACTCTCTAATGCCAGATCTCAGAGACATGGACCGGAACAGCGCCTTTAGAGCTTCTGTGATCCTTAATGGTAATGCCTCAATATCTGGCTCATGGGCAGAATACACAGCGCTGCTGTCCTGTGGGGCTGTTAAGGCCTCTTCTCGGAGACCCCTTAAGATGAAGATGATTGATACAATGGGCTTAAAGTGGTTGCTGTTCTTTGTGCCAGTCGTCTTCATCAGGTGGCAGTAGAGCCATGGGTTGATAGACATCATTGTAGCATAGTAATGCTATGTACATCATTATAATTTCCTGATGATGAAGCATGGCCAGCCTAGGAGGTCTGTGAAAGACTTATCCTTGTTTATGTTGCTGCTACACAGAACCCTCGTGTGCCTGTGTCTTGGCTGCACTGTGCAGTTCTGGCATTTGCACCTCAAGAAACATGTAACTAAAAAACAGACTAATGGGAGTTGTTAGAGATGCACCTTTTAACGTTGCTGGTCCATCATGCTTTTGTGCACTTCCTGAATAGCTCCTTCAGTTGCAGCTGCTGGGGAGATAACAGGGGTTGGCTGGGCATTGCTCTGACCTGCCAGGACATCTCCTGTCCGAACAGCCCATTAAAGAGTGTCATGCTGGAACCCAGTCATGGTGAAATTTGACCAAAGCTGAAAGAGAAGAAACAGCAGGGAGTAACTTATGTTTGAATATTAGGCTGCTTTGATCATCTATTTCATCTCAGTATTTTTGAAGATACAGTTGTATGGTCAGCAAATGTGTCTGCCACTGTCATTTCATGCTGACGGAGCATGGAATACAGGCTGATCGTACCGATAGGTCTGTTTCTGTGAAGAGATGCGACAGAACTTGGGTACAATCAGTTATTCAGCTCAGAAAAAAAGATATATGGCACTGTCTTAATAGAAAATGGTTTTGTGGCGAGATGTGTGTTAAGGAATTCTGTTGCGTAATGGAGAGATTAAATGCGAATAGAGTATAGGTAGTGGTTTTGTAGGGATTTGTGGAGGGTTGTTTGGGGAATTTTTTGGTGTGAGGTGTGGGGGTTTTTTTTGGTTTGGTTTTTTTTTTTTTTTTTTTTTTGGTGGTGGTGTTGTTCATTTGTTTTACGTGAGATAACAGCGTGGGTTATAGCATTTTTGTGTTAGCCGGAGCAAGGACAATCACTTACATGCAAGTGTAAAGCTGCATTCCCATCATATCTGTGCTGGCGGTGTATGTAAACTGGCCTGTGCATATATAAGGAAAAACGCTCCAAATTGCTTCATATTCAACAGTTCCTCAGGCCACAGTTAGGCACTAGTAGTGAGGTAACAGTTAAGCTAAAAGCTGTTGTTGCAAAGTGAGTACTGGGAGCCTTGAACCTGGCTTGCAAGTCCTGGGCAGTGGTGTGGACAGTGGTCGACACAGGCAGTGATGCCCTAAAAGGATGCAGACATGTCTGCAAACTGGGAAGGCTGATGCTCATACTGGCAGAAAGTTTGATAGATGGAAAGTAATTTGGGGATTTAAAATATGTATCAAAAGGGATTTTGATAAGACTGTGGCCTTAGTCTTGATTTCCTGGCTTGAATGAGAAACATAATGAAGATGTATGTTTTACTTCAGTGTTAGATGAAATTGTGTTCGTTCAGGATCAGTGTTAGCCATCTGCTCCTCTCCACCTTCCTCCCACCGCGCTGCCTCCCCTGTCCCTCAAAGTTTTCTGATGTTTTCTCAGCATATTGTATTTTTCTCCAGCTTTGAGTTTTTCCTGGTTCAGGTCTGTCTGTCTGCATTAGGCACATGTACTGTTTATTCCTGTGCTGCTGTTATTGCATGGTCATTGGTTTTGATCCCTCTTATTTTCTTAAAGATAGTTATTGCTTCAATAGTTATTGTTAGGTTTTAGTTAGTTGGAGGTTGTTTAGCTTTAGCTCTTCCTCAGAGATTGTGGGTCAAACCTTTAGCTGGCTAAAATCAATGTAATCAATAGAGCACTGCTGATAGATATCAGTGCAGACGAGCCCTTGTGTAACATCAACTCAGCAGAATCCTACTCGAATCTTTGCTTTATTTCCCAGATCGGCTTTTGGAAGGCATTTATGGTCACAAAACACTTGTTTTCTTGCTGCAAACCCTGTGGTTTTCAAGGGATAGAGCAAACAGAACTCAATTAAGAATGATAGCTTCCCATTAGGCATGTCAGAAAAGTACCCTATTTTTCTGTACCAATAAATTGAAGCTCGGAATATTTTAGAGGAAGAAATGTGATCTTTTCCCTGATGACGGAGTATATTAGTCCACAAGTCCCATATTCTAGGCATTAGCCATTTGCCATTTGATGATGCTCTTTCAAGCAACAATAGTGGCTGTTTATGTGGAGTATAATTAAGAAAATATCTGATGCCTTTTTGCCTCTGCCTTGGCAATAAATCCCACGGACATGTGTGGGAACAAGGAGAGCCAGCAGTACTTGGCCAGCCAATTTTTCACAACATCAACCACCAAATGTTTCTTCTGCAACTGGTGTTTCAACGACCATAAATTAAACCCACTGGTTTAAATACCTGACCCAGCTTCCACTAAAGAGGCAGCCAGAAAGCTAGGGGTGGAGCCCCGCAGTGGGCACTTTCAGTCGTTTTCCCTACCCTTTATATACGCTGCCTCTGTGTGTCAAGAGACAGTAATACATCTTCCTAAAATAGATGGCTGCAGGATGTCCTGGTGAATTGGTTGTCTGACAACAGGAGCGAAATGATTGAGAGATGCGTGGTAACAAGTGATATCGTGCGCCCTATCCTGGAGCATCTGCATGGGCAGTTAAGGCTCTGGCAATTTTCAATGAATTTGAGAGATGTACCTTCTTTTTTTAAATGCCTGTTGTCTGCAAAGGAAGCTGTGAGGATGGAAAGGGAGGATCTTTCAAACTATGACAGTAATTATGATTTGTTCTTGATGAAAAGCTTCTTTGCTAATGGGTGGGTACCCCACACGGTTCCTATGTGTAGCACACCCACTACCTGTCCCCGTTTCAAATAGGAAAGGCTTAAAACAAAGAAGGGAAGAGCACTGATTACCAGGAAATTACAACACAGAATGAAGGAACAGCAGAAGGGAGTTATGGTACAAACATGCCTCTTTCTGACCTGAGCTGTGGTGACTTAAGGGTTGCAACACAGACTCGAGTCTTCACCTACAGATGCTGCTGGGGGAGGCTTGGGGGGATCTTAGCAGGTTTCTTCTGTGGAGGTCATATGCCAGATGAGGTGAACTTGGCACAGCAGAGGCAAAAACGCAAAGTTTGAGGGATGTGAAAGACAGACAAGATCATGTTAAATATTTGGTTTGACTCAATAAACTCTTGAGGTTCCTCCCTTGCAGTATCCTCCAAAGAGCAACTCTTGGTGTATTTTTCACATGCAGATGGAAATCTGGGCAGCAAAGTTGCATCTCCTCTACCTGACCTCCCCTTCGGTCTCCAACTGGCCTGTTGTCAACCTTCTACAACATTTTTCCAAATCTTGCTTTTTCTTTTGATTTTTTTCATGCCCAGTAGTCAAGGCTACGTTGTCATCAGCCAAGGAGCATGGTTGCACCACACACTTGATGGCTTAAGCGCTGAGGATCTGTGCATGAGTCAGGATTTGTAAAATGCAGCCCACTGGAAGGCAGAGGTGTACAAAACCCAATGCAACACTTTCTCAAATGTTTATCAAGTGTTGCATTTCTTGGCGGCTGCTGGTAGCCCTTTCCCAGCTGGTCCCTGAAACCTAAATCCTTTGTGTATTTCTACAACTAATGTGTAAAGAAGAGTTAGGTGTTTAAATACTTCCATGGACATAAGCCTCATGTTTTTCCTGTTCTGGAACATTTTTCTTTTTTTCAACTCTCAGCTTTGGTTTTAAGTGGGTGCCACACATTAAAGCAAGTTTTCAGCTTCAGAGAAAGTATGTCTTTCAATCTGAAAAACAGTATCCTAACTTGTATCTCAGACCTAGCTTTGAAGATACCCTTGATTTTATTCATCAGTGCCTTTAAGGAAATAGAGAAGAGACTGCTCTCAGTAAATTCCAGGAAAAAAATACCATTATCTAGTCATATACACACAGAAGAATTTCAGAACATTCAGAGTGATTAATGATGTAATGTATAATACTTGGCAATTAGTGTAGATATAGAGGTTGGAATTTAAGGAGTTTTATGTCACAATTTTTAGGTGCAAAAAAAAGGATAAAAGGATTATTTTTTTCTTTAAATCTAAAACCTAGTTTTGTTTACATATTTTAAAATACTCCTTAAGGCTCTCTTCGGTGCCTGAGTGTGCGTTACAGACCTGCCAAGGTTGTTCTTGCAGTTACACGTTCACTTGTTAATGACTTTGTCTTAATCAATACTTTCTCAAATGGAGAGGCTCAGGTATTTCTCAAGTCACCTTAAAAGACCTCTGGCAGATAAATAATTAAATGACCTGCTGCCTGCCTTCCTGCACATAAAGAACTTCTAGAAGAAACCTAATTGTTTGATTTCAAAAATCAAACCCTGCCAACCTCTTGAAAAAGGCAGCTTTAGCTGTTTGAAGAATCTCATTGCTTATAACGGTCGTGGTAGTGATGGGCTGTTGAGTGAAAGAAGCTCTGCTTTTATTCTTTAAATGTAGCTTACACAAGAGAAGTGAAATGGAGGGGGGAAATGTTGTAAACTAGTACATAAAATCTCATCCTGTCAGGTCGATTCTGGAATTGCTCAAGTGTCGTACGACTTTGCTAGCCTGAGTTGTGTTGCCTGCATGATGCCTGGGCATGGGCGTTGGAGAGCTGACACGTGAAATACGAATCTGCTTCCTTTGCCCTGGCATTAACTTCAGTGTGAGAGGGGAGTCTGGGTGGCAGGGCTAATTGTCCCTCTCCTCTATGTCCTTCTGACCAGTGGATCCTCTGCTCTGTTTTGGACTTGCCAGAAATAGCTTGGTCATGGTGGTGGGGGTGTGTTATGCGTCAGAAATGCACATATTAATTTGGAAATGAAGCAAGTTCGTATTTGTCGCTGGTGCTTGTTAGATTGATGTATTCTCTGTCTAGACAGAAGTCTGCGTCTTTTGGAGGCAGTGCTCGATGATGACAGCTGCCAACACAGGGAAGGGATGGAAATTAGGGTCTCAAGCTCCTTATCTTCAGGAAGAAACGCTTGCCAGAACTGGTCTGTTAGTAGCCTTCCCACATTCGGTATGTCCTGTAGTGTGTAAATCATGGCAGGCTTCAGTAGATGAGCTTAGTCACCCCAGAGAGTAGATTGGGAATTTAATTATGTTATGTATATTGGATTGAATATTAAGGTGGACTGTCAGATCATTTAGAAAATGTGGTGGCTGCTTCCTTGAGGAAGCAAGAAGTACAAACCAAGATTATTAGATTTTAAGCAACGTGTGGCAGAACATTTGACTTGAGAATTATGTGAGTAGAGTTTCCTGCTGTTTGAGGCTGTTCTGACTGCAAAGGGCTCTGCTGCCACGGTCTGGATTTCGGGGACCTGTGTGAGGTGGTGGGATCTCAACCCTGTAACTCCCGTGGGTGATGGTCAGATCTTCAGCACCGCACTGGCAACCTCTTTCCCATGAAAAGTGCTTGTAGGGAGTCAAGTAATCAGTCTCACTTGATAAAAATAAGCCATTTTTAGGATTCACTGGTGAATGGTGCCAGAGATGTGTTGCTGGGGTGTTTTGTGGGATCAGCGCAGGTAGGCTTAGCACTGGACCTTTATGAAAGGGGAGTGGTTCAGTGAATATTAGTAAGTAGGCATGGGAGAGCAGAACTGAGGTTCTTCACCCCCTTTGTGTGTGGATAAGGTTTTAATTTTGGTTACCTGTTTTTAGCTTCTTCATTCATGTGTGATTGTGTCACATACAGAGTAGTACAAACGCTGTCTTTGTTTTACATAAGTGTCTCAGATTTTTCAAGGAATTAAAATAATAATGTAGCATAATATCTGGAAATAAAAGAATTTGACAGCCAGTTAACAGACAGTTAATACCTGAGAACAAATAAAAACACTGAGTTTTGAGGGTAAACGTAGTTGATGAGCAAATGCTTCTGAAGTTCGTCAGGATCTTCAGATGAAGAATTCAACTCCTGTACCTTTTTGTATTTTTGAACCACAGTTCATGTATTGTAAGATAGTGTGTGGTCCTCCTCCCTCTGGCCTATCCCCTTCCCTATCCACCTCAAACAGGGTGTGAGGTTCTTTCTCTGTTCAGCTGCCATGTACTAAGTTTCTCAGTTAAACCGTTTCATTTACCTAGTCTAGACCTTGATGTGTTTAGTTCCTTGCAGTTACAGCATGAGAATTTTGGTTATAAGAGCTGAATGTGTAAACAGTATTTATAAACTTAGGGAGTTCGGAGAAGCCTGAAGTCTTGATTTCCTGGCTTGAATGAGAAACATAATGAAGATGTATGTCTTACTTCAGTATTAGATGAAACTGTGTTGGTTCAGGATCAGTGATCCAACGGCTTGAAAAGATGCTCCCTCTGAGGCTGCAGTGTAGTCTGGTGCAATCAGTGCTTCATTTTCTGGGGGAGCAGTAGTAGCAAGGCACAGGTGTGAACCCTCACTGCGACCTTCACTGCTGCTTTAGGACTAGGATTCTTATGTTCTCTTGTGAGAGAATTTAGGTAGCACAGGATGATCCTGCGCTGTCCTGAGCTTGTTTATTTCCGTAGACCCTCATGGAAGTAGAGGGATCTTTGGAGACCTAATAATCCCATTATCAAGATGAAAGATGCCTGAAGACTTTCCCTCCTCCTTCTGGTATCCTGCCCATCTCTCCATTGAGGCTGAAAGTATCCAGATCCTACAGTTGTCTCAGTCCTAATCCTTGGGCAGCCCAGTCTATCAGGAGACTGGTATTAAAAATCACACTTTTGAGAGGGAAAAAGAGGGGGGAAAAAAAAAAGTTCTTTGACTGTTCTTCTGAGGTTTTCTCTAATTCTTTTTGGGTGGTATTTGTTTAGCTGTTCTGTGAAATTTGAGATGATTGACTTTTATCTCCCCCACCCCATTTTCTGGCTAGAAGCTCAGAAGATCCTCCCAAAACCACAGGATCCCAGAAATTGGCACATCGGTGCCAACTGCATTTCCCCAGTGTGGTACGAAACACCTTCTGTTAGTTTAATTTGTGTTGCAAGCTTGAAGAGAAGGTGTTCAAGTCTTCATCTCTTCTAAGGTGGTCAGCTCAGGGCCATGACTGCTGTCATGGTCAGGGCAAATGCTGGCCCTCAGACCCCATCTCACTGGGAAGCTCCACTATGGAATACTCTTGGTTGGGCTCCTCTGTGGACGCATCCCTAAGAGGGGGAGAGGGTCAGTGTTCTGTGAGCTGGTGGTCTGCTCTGCTTCTCCCTCCATGGCTGAGGGGTCAGGATGGACCTGCTGTTGTTCCATATGCGCTGGAGGTCAAGGTCATCTGCCTGGGTCTAATGGTGTTCTCATTAAAATACTCAGAGAGACATAATTTGTGGCGTGGAAGGAGACTTGAGGTTTAGCAGGCTCCGGTTATGTGGTTTTCTGCTGGCTGTCCCCCTTATGGTATGTTCAGGGCATTTTGTCTCTTCCTAAGCAGATTTTCCTCGTTCTTTGGAAGCCTTCCAGGAAAAAATGCAAATGGAGTGGTGTGATGGAGCACATGGTAACACTCATGAGTTTTATTCTGGAAAAGCCATACACGCAATCTCTGCTAATCATGCTATATATGTATTTTAAAAAAATCTGTTTGTCTGTAAGGAGAGGGGTTCTTCCTCTAGAAAATTAATTTTTAATTCCTTATTCTTGCTGAAAAAGGTGTGGTACAGTCACAGATTTAATTAAAGGTATAGCAGGGTTTGTCAATCAAGGGAGGCCGAATTATACTTTTGGCTACCTTCCAAAATGGCACAGGCTTAAAGTCAAACCCAAAAAGCCTTCCCCACAGTGTGTTAACACACCTTGACTATTATTACAGCTCGTGTTTGTTTTTCTTGTGCGAATAAGAGAAGATCATTATACTGAGTCTCAGTTCTAACAGTTTCTAGTCATCACTGGCTTGGAGCTTTAGATCTTTCTCTGCTGCTCTGTGTAGCTTTAATTAAACATTGGGTCAATCTTGGGGGGGGAAAGCCTTTCATAAAATAATGTGCAGGGAATGGTATTATAATATTTCTTTCATTTCAGTAGAGGTTTTGCTTGTTGTCGGGGTGAGAGATGCATAAAAATAATGGGAAGCCTGCAAAGAAGTACATATCCTGTTATTATGATAATGGGGCTTTGTTTACCTGACCTTCCAATTAGTCAAATCTGGATTCTCGTTTGTATCCTGATTACCTGAGCTCTGCCAGTTCTGCTGGTTCAGGGGCAGATACACTTTAAATAAAGAAAAGCAACCCCCTCAAAGTTGATTTCCTACGCCCACAACCTCCCAGCTGGTAAAACCAAATAAGATTTCAACGTGATATTAATGAGTAGTAACAGAGAGTCGCAATAATTGGTACCTTCCTTTGTGTGATTAGGATTCAGAGGAGTTACTTAACAACCACTGTTTCTTAAATATGAATTCTGATTAATAACAGAGACCTTTTTCTCTCATCTGCTGGGTCTGTTACTAATGCTCTTTGCCATTGCAGGACTCGGAAATCATGTATTTCTTTTTATGCACTGTCATGTCCTGAATTGCCATAATCTCCATTTGAGGTTTTGAGCAGCACGTGTCAGTCTGACCCTTGGTGTTTAGGTTTTTGTTATTTATTTGCTTTTGCCTTTATGATTACAGATTACACTGGTGCTGTTTAATCTGCTGCTTCTTGCTGTAAGAGATGCTGAGATAAAGGCTGTTGGTTACCTCTGGCAAGAAACGTGCTTTGAGAGCGACTGTTATGTAAACACATGGATGCTCTGAGTGTTTTTGTTGTACCCACTGTGTCAGTACACATCAACTGTTAGTGTCACAAAAGTAACTTGGGAAATAAACTTTATTCTGGGGGTTTTGTTTGTTTATTCTAGTTTTATGGAGGTCATGTAGCTCAGGGAAGGCGCTGGTGCTTTGAGGGCAGTCCTGGACACGTGCGGTGCGTTAATCCCAAGCTGGCTGCCATGTTCACTGCTCTCTTTGCCGTTCGTTTGGTGCACGTCAGTCTTCATTAACTGACTATTTTAGGAATCTCCAGCCATTCCCAGGCTGCAGCTAATCGAGAGCATTCTAGTGGTAGGAGTGCAGGAGGTCAGATGCTATTTTATGAAGTGCAGTTATGTGTCCAGCAGACCTCCAGCTGCTGCTCGCACGTGTTGTGCTGCTCTGGAAATCCGCATCAAGCGAGGGGAATGAAAGCCTCTCCGTGCGTTTCATCTGCTCTTTTATTCCTGGGACATCACGTCATGTTGGACCGACCAAGGAGTGCCTGCAGGCTTGGCTGCTCGTCAGATGGGTTGGTGGGCTGGAGGGCCGGAGCTTCTCCTGCATCTAGGGTTTTTGGCTTTAGGTTTGTGGGTGTTTGAGGAAAAAGTGCAGCATGGAAAAAGGATGTTTCTAGATTTTGCACTGGTACAGTGAAATTTGCTGTGAAGAGTGAAACGACAGATTTTTCATACCTTTTTGAACTTGTTAACAGGTTTTCATATAAATTTAAAAATTTCCCCCCTGATGTCAGGAACAGATATTTCAGAACTTACTAGGTCAGTTACAAGCAAGAAGCACTTACTTAATAATAAAGTATTAATATTTATGAGAATTGCATATTTATTCAGGGATCTCAAATCATATTGCAGATTGAATGAATTACTGCATACACCACAGGCTGAGGTACAGAGGAGTTAAATCAAATGCAAGTCATCCAGCCTTGAAGCTGGTGAGGTTCTTCAGGGAACGCCATAATTTTATCCACATCCTGAGCATTTGCAAGCGCTTTGTGGAATCGGGTCTGGGGAATTGTTGGCAAGGCTGGGAACTGAACGTTGCTGGCCTGTGCTCTAACCAGCAGACCGAACTTCTGCACCTCACTTCAGCTTCTTTCAGTGCGGATTTGAACTTGGAGTTACCCCAAGCAGAAAGTCAATTTGGCGTTGTCAGACCTCCCTATTCTACATCTCTAGCTGATCAAACAGCAAATTCTGCTCCAGATGTAACCACGTTCCGTTAGGGAGTTTTTATTTCTAAAGAGAACTGGAAATGAAAGACTCACTCACCCACATCATGTAGAGATGACTCAGATAGCGAAGTTTTTTAGTCCTCAGGCTTTCTTATTAAAAAAGAAAAAAAAAAAAGGCAAGCTGTGAACAAACTCCAAAAGGAGTATCAAGAGGCTTGGACTGAAAGGAGAGTGTGTGAGCCATTCAGACTACCATTAAAAGCTGGTGGTATGCCAGCTCGTGGTCAGGCACTGTTCCTCAGTGCAATTCATTTTACTCTAAAACAAGCCACCCCAAATAATAGCAAACAGAAAAAGCTGCTTTCGTGCTGGTTTTGGTTGTTGAATGAAAGGATTTGGGAATAAGCAAACCTATCCCACTTAAATTTCATGGCATGCACCTTCATTTATGTTTTTGGATAGCTCCGGATATTCTGTGTGTTAACTTTCCACCATCCATTTGTGTGGCTGTAACAGTGTCGCTGAGATCAGGCTGATAACCCAGGACATAATTCCCATGCATTTCCCATGCCTCCCATTGTCATTCTGGCCCTGACTTTTGAGGTAGGTGACCTGACTCATCCTCAGCTGTGAGAGTTAACTGGTATGTGTGGTGATCGTAAATGCCATTGAACTAAGGGGGCTGCTCTTACGCTTACAAAGAGGGGATATCTCTGGATTGGGAGCCAGAGGAATCAGTCCTCTCAGCTCTGCTCATGTTGTGAATTAAAAACTGAGTTATCTGCCTAAATTAATTTAATTAGGATTCGTGTTTAACGGTTTATTTTAAAGCAGAGGATGGTTAAGACGTTCAAGCTCTTGAAAATACAGATTTGTAAAATGGGCAAAAGCTTGGAAACTTTACAAGACTTGGAGTATGTTGAAATTGGGTATGAAATTAGTATTTTGGAGTCTGTGAACATGCCTCTGGCTGTGTTGCCCAGCAGTATCCCAACAGGTGACTGAAGTGAAGTTTTCTAACAGCATTGTTTTGCTCCAGAGAACCATCAGAAGTAGTGTGGATGTTTCAGCTCCCATATTTTAGCAAGGATTTGAAAACTGAGTAAATGTGCTCGTTAAATGAGGGTTTGCTCAGAAGTTTGTCTGCAGCTCATTTGGGGAAAAAAAAAAAAAGGCCTGTAATGAGGAATTTTAAGCAAGCTACAGCTTAGGGTTGTTTCAAATTCAGAGTAAGAAGTGTGTCTCTTTGTATGCATAGTGTTGGCATTGTTTTGATGCTTTGTACACATGTAATTCACTTACACACAGAAGCTGCTCTTTGCCCTTTGGGAGTGGTTTAAAATGATCTTCATGTAGAGAGCCCTGCCCCAAGGTCCTGCTGCCGGAGGGGTACTGCAGTCAGCCTGGCTGGGAATGGGTCGGGCTCCAGACCTGAACCCTCTAACGCTACCTCTGAGAGTCTGCCAGAACAAAAACCTCTCACAAAGGCATCTCATTACTTCTGCAAATAATTTTCTTAAGCAAATGAAAGGAGGAACCTTTGTAGCCTCCAAGAAATCTTTCCCTGGACCAACAAGACAAGAAATACACATCAGGTGTTCATGAGGAAGGAGGCAGTTCAGGTGAGAGTTGCTGAAAGGTATCCTGCACAGCACGAGTGCTGTCAGAGCTCGTGTCCAGAGATTCCTTACTCTTAAATTACATAGAGTATTTTCCAAACCTTGGAAGGATTTTGTTATGCTTAACTTTCCTGTAGCTTTCAGGTGTCAAAGAGAGTCCTCGAACCAGCTGACAGGTAAACTCGCTCCTGCAGACCTGCTGCGGGAACAGTTATTTAGCCCCTGTGCTTGTTGCTTTACCCCTGGTACACTTACAGCCTGGTTTAAGAAAAGGTGTTGGGGTGAGAGGCAATTCTAGAACAACAAATAATTTTTGTTTTTACTGCAGTCATACACTTATCCTAAAAAATGCCATGTTTGGCTCTGCTTAGCAGTGCATGCAGAGCTGGGGGTCTCAGTTGTAGGGCTGAAGTAGAGTGAGCAACCCTGCTGCAATTGCCTGGATCTAGTGAGGCAGCTGGATCTTGTTGCCTGGAAGAGCAAAGCTTCCCAAAATTTAGTTGTTGAAGGAATCAGAGTTTCAATGGGAGATTTTTTTTAATGTACAATTTTTTTTTTTTTCTTTCCCCCTGTGCCTACAGAGTGGGGGGTTGGTTTTGGGTAGAAACTAATGAGATTGTCATGGTGACCCCTCCCATGGAATGTCAAATCAAGGGATCCACTCTTGTCTTCTGCTCTTTTGCTGGTACGATTTGTCCCTCAAAAAGCGATGGCTGCATTGGCAACCACTTCTGTTGCAGCTGGATCCAGCCTTTTCCTTCTGAGGGTCAGTCTGTGTGACTGGATGCTCTGCAGTAAGTGCTACATGCTTCTTGCTGACAACACATAAACGTATCAGGGTGAAGGTGTCAGGTGGGAGCTACCAACCCACGGTGATAACCTGGTGTGTTTTGCCGTTTGGCTGTTGTGGGCATTGTAGCTGCTGAGCTGTGACGGTGTTGAGAGCATCTGAGCTGCTGCCCAGCCTAGGGGGCTGCAACAGACCCTGATGCAACGCAGCATCCCTTTTGCCAGGATAAATCGTACTGGAAATGGACACAGACTCCTGATGTTCTGGTACTTTAAGGTTGGGTGTTGTGATAACTTCTTTCTCAGCAGCAAGGCCACGCTTCAGGGGCTGAATACGGAGCAGGAAGTCTGTATTTTGGGCAAATATTCCTATTCCTTTAAACCCTCTGTTACACCACCATTTGAAGAGGTGCAGAAGGGAAACTAGGAGGGGAAAAGTTTGAAAGCTTTTCTCAGTCGCACATCACAAACAGGTGCTCTGTTTTAAAAAACCCCAAAATCTTATGAAAAGAAGCCGGTTGTGTGCACTTGTGTGCACATACCCACACACAGAGATGCCACATGCATGCAGTCTATCTGACCTGTATGCGCTGCATAAAGGTAGAAAATGTTATGCGTAGCTATTGGGAAGTTTTGTAATTGAAATCTTGTTTAGCAAGGTTTTGTACAATTTCCACAGAGAACTAGAAACATACATACCTACCCAAAAGCAAGCAGCTCTAGTTTTCTTTGTGTCAGGAATTCTTTTTTATAGAGCTTGCTTTGCCTTTAGCTGTAAAGCCTAACATTTAAATTGCTGCAGGCTTCCTTGATTTCCATGGCTGAAATAAATGCTCTGTATCGTTTTGCTATTCATGTCATTACTCCCAATAATCACCGCACTCAGCCTAGCACACTGTAGTATGCTCAGTTGAATATCTCTGACTTTCAGGAGGCTTCGTGGCTGGCTGTTGTTTGTTTCTGAAGCTGCACAATGACATACTCTATTGGGCTAATTTGATAGTTTGCACTTCAGTTGCTGTGAGTTACGACCTGTGTTTTCTGTTTGCCATGTAAATGAAGAATTGGAATTTACAGGGAATCGTTTGCTTCTCTGGTCTCTCCATATGAATTTACAGGTTGTGATTAATGGTGTAAGTTTGGTGACAGTTCAAAACTTTCACCCCTTTCCTCCTCCCTCCCTCCCCACCTCTATAAAAGTTTATTGCTACTGCCGCATATTCAGCGGAGACCTGGGATGAAATGCAGGAGAGTTAATTTCCTGCTGAATGTTGAAGAGCTGCTTGGACTCTTCCCCTGATAAGATTCGAGCACTCAAGCGTCCATATCCTTGCGTTCCCGCTGTGACCAGTTCATTTCCCTTGCACGCCGGTGGCTGGGGGTGCTGCTCATGAGCAGGGCAAATCGTCCTCAACCGAAAACAAACAGACGTGCAGGGGTGGAAGCAGCGGAGATGGCAAAATTATACTTAATGCCGCCTTGAGTACAAGCGATACTGTGAGACTGAACACGTGTGACTGGGTTTGTTGGTGAGAGAAAACAATTGGATCCTACATGTGTCTAAAAATCCTTCCAAATTCTTAATACAGTTTGGAAAAATTTCGTCGTCCACCTACTGTGTGCTCCTGCCTTGCCACAGAAGGCTCAGATGGTAGCGCAAGGCGGGTTGTTTGGGGAGCCAGGACATTGAATTGATGTCATTAAGGGCGTTTCTCTGTGCCCCAGGAAAGGAGAAGATGCAGCAGGCACTGCAGCTTCATGCTAGACAGAGGTAGATAAGTAGAAAATGTATTGTAGTATATTAACTTCTGTGGCAGTGATCTCCTTCACAAAAAGGTGTTGAATAATCCCTTTATTTTATGAGGAGAACTTGGACCGCAGTGTTTCTCACTTTGGCTTCTGCAGGTGCTTGTGTTGGGTGAGTGAGTACGATCCGTCCGTGCTCGGTGTCAGCATGGCTTTGCCATTCTTTACCAGGTTTGGACTCATATTAAAGCCTTTCATACTCTGAAGAAATTAGGTTTTATTTAGAAGATTGACCAGTGAGTGAAAACTGCACTGATCTAACCTGCCCTCTGGTTGTGGTGACAGGGAAAGAAATCCTTGTGTGCACCTTGCTCGTTCCAGCTTTTAAAGTCACCACTGAGAACTGACATCTTAGGAGGTTCCTGACCAGAGGCTGGCGTTCTTATTACTGTTTCTGTTAGAGTCCTGAGACCCACACCATGACAGATGAGCAACGTGAAAATAAAGGCAAATATGCCACTTATCCTGTTTATTTTCTGGTAGGTGAGACAAACGACTTTGTGCCCTGTTTACCATAAACAAGCAAATGGTTTTAAAAATCTATGTGTCTGTAGAGACATATATACACACACATATATATATTTATTTGTAGGTTTATGAGTTTAATCCATGGCGGTCTTTATCAAGGAAGCTGATTTTAAATAATTGTATTTAAAGAGTAATACTGGGGAAGCCATGCTCAGCTACAGAGCAGAAAGCCTCAGTGTGTTTTGTAGCTCTGTAATAGCTATTATTTATCACAAATGTGCCGTCTGTTTGTTCACACTGAGTAATGAATGACCTTTCTGTTTCCACAGCTAGACCTGTGCAGACTTCGGCTGATGGGGGTGTAGTGCAGCACCTATTTATCATGTTTCACTTATACTGATCACTGGTTTAAGCTGCACCACCAGGGAAGTACCTTGGGCTTATGTTATGGTTCAAAAAAGGAGCTTTTATGGGGTTAACAGCTAAGAAAAGCAGCTATTTTCTCTCCCTGGCTGCTCTAATTCAAAATTGACTTTGCTGGAATTTGAATCAAATTAGTGCAGATATTGTTATAAGCAAATTTATCAGCCAAGGCCTTGTTTACTGTGTCTTACCAATCCAGGGCCTGTTTTGTTGGGGTGTTTTTGGGTGGTGGTGGAATGATTTCTTTGTAAAGCTTCAACTTCTTACATTGATAAATGGGTAGAATATATGAATGAGAAGGAGGTAGCTCAGAAGAGGTAATGCTTATACTTTTTAGCACAGAAAATGTTTATTAAGAAGTTAGATTTTTAGCTCCTTGTACTGTTCAGAAATAAATAATGTAAAGGACTAAGGGATTGTATTTGGGAGGGCAGAGGAGAGGTTGGGTTGAGCTTGAGCAACCTGGCGTAGTTGAACATGCCCCTGCCCATGGCAGGGGGGTTGGAACTAGATGGTCTTTAAGGTCCCTTCCAACCCAACCCAAACCATTCCATGGGCTTGGAAAGTGAAGTGACTGAACTGTTGTTCTTAGGAACAATGAAGGTCTCCTGTTCAGTTCTTGCAGATTGCACCATATAGTTATGTTTTACTGATGCAATCCCTGGATCTCAGAAGTCGGTGTTTTCCCGTATGGCATGTTAAAAAGCAAAATGCATTATTAATATTTGAGGTGGGACCTCTGGAACTATGGTATGAAGCGTTAAATGACATTAATTTAGACAATAATACTATCATCACACTGTTTTACAAGCTAATAACCCAGCTCTTTTTCCCTCTAGTAGTTCATCTTAAGGAGGGAAGTGGATTATTGCCTTATAAAATAGGCACAATGGCGTTGGTGCTGTTCAGCGGCTATTATTACAAATGTTTCAGAAATACTATGTAAGAGTGGTGGCTGAACAAAAGTAGAGAGAGGTGGGGGGACTGGAGTAGAGCAGCATTCGCCCTGTGTTGTGTGAGTGAACTGAAAACTACAGAGATAGCTTCACGTGTGTAAAGACTGGGATGGGAATGTCTTTGCCACCGTAACAACATGACCAGGAGGCACTTGCACTTCTTTCAACAGAGACCATTGGGTTGAGAAAATTGATGAGGGAATGTTGGTAGTGCAATGCTTGTAGTTGCAGCAGCTCGTATGGTCCAGGCTGAATTTGTTCAGAATTAGAGTAGAATTTTGAGGCAACTTCTTACTGCCTGCCTGTTGGCAAAGCTGTATCACCCAGCTTGTTCCTGGAAAGCTTTTGGTATTCTGAATAACATTTACAGCCTTGGGTCAGCAAGTTCCGCACTCTGCAGGGTATTTCTGAAGGATGCCATGAGGCTGAGACCAGGGAATTTGACACTTGACATTGAGGTGATGCAGGGAAGCTTGGGTTTGGAGATGAAAAGGAATCCTTCACCATCAGGCCTTGTGTGGGGCCTGGGGAGCTGGGTGGATGCTGCTGTAGCTCCTGCTGCTGAAGGGAAGAGGTGCACGTTAAATTCTTCAGAGGGAGGGATTCGCTTTTCAAGGTACAAACCACTTTTCTGTCGTCTGGCAGACGAGCAGTATGTGGTTTGGCACAAAATACCTTGTAGCAGTGTTTTTCGCATGTGAAATTAATCGTCTCTGCTCATTTGATCTTGAACTCCTTTTCAGTAAAAGCTTTTCAATAAAAACCTTTACAGTATTCAGTAAGTTAAGTGGTAAGACAGCAGCATTCGATTATCTAACCTTCCCTGTTATTTGGAACACGGTCATGTCCCCTGACATTAGTTAATTACTCTGAAAATTACCTCGGTTATCCAAAACCTCAACCCTCCACGCTCATCCTGTGTCTGTGACATTCAGATACCCAAGGTTGGTTCTGTATTAGCATAAATATCTGACCAGCTCCCAGGAACTGAACAGGCAGATTTTGGCTCTTCGTCTATGCGTATTTCTGCCAACCTCAACAAGTCTGCTGCTTTATATTCATTGGTTTAAACTGGTGATTTTTGTATTATACTTAAAGCCTCTCTGTGCTACATATTGCAGGAAACACACAGTATTGTGTTGTCTTTACCCCAATTCACGTGACTTCTACCACAGAGCTGTTTTACCTTTATTTGTCAAAAAACACCCAATATGTTTCTGTGGCCACATTTAAGGTTAAGTTGTATTGCTGCTACTACTGCAGAAATATCCAGCAGAACTGGTTCTAGAAAGAGAAACTTAAAGTATTTGGTATTCTAAGTGTATCTTTAAATGTTTCACTTTTCCTTTGAGTAACTTGGAATTAGGTTTTGCCTTGGTTTTCAGTAAATGCATTAGATAATGTCATTAGTCTCTATTTTCAGCATTTCATGTTTGTCTGTTCAGAAGTACTGTAAAAAAGGTAAATGACATCATGAATTGATGTCTAGGAAGTGTTTCTCTTACTACACTATTCCCTCTACTTCTGAGTCAGAAGAAATAGGGAATTAAAAAGGAAGAGGGATATTTTCCTGTTACTAGGTTTTGTGTCAGTGTTGTGCATGTTGTAGTTTACCAAAACATTACTGGGGGTATGGGAGGCAGTTTGTACGAAGCGGAATACTCCGGTTTTAGGTTTCATCATCCATTACTGGGGCAGAAGTAATGTGCAAGATTTGTGGGAGAACACAAAGCGTTATATTGATACAGCTGGGGTTGCGAGGGAATGGGGAGATGACTTGGAGGGAGGTAGGTTAAATATGTATTTTCATACCTCAGTATGATTTGAGTGGATACTTGATTTCTTTCCCCATAAGTGATTGTAACAGGAAAAAGACTTCTTTGCTAGAGGAGTCTCATGCCTGCGGGTGTTTTTGTATATTGGGATGTTTTGGTTTTATTTATTCTGTTCCCTGTTCACCCCCAAACCACTCGGAGTTAGAGGTGCCTCTTATTGTGAAGGTCACACCCTATGTGTGCAATTATGTTTTGAATAAATGTATCTTGATTGTTATTTTTCTCCTACTGGAATAAATAATGTAGTAATCTATAAATCTGTTGACTTAACAGCAGTTAATGTGTTTTATGTGGATGAACTGGGTTGTCCAAGTGATGCTTAAATATGGAACTCTGGAAATGATTTTGTTTCAAGTGAATGAAAGAAAGTGGCCCTGCCATGTCCTTGCTTGTTTTGATCCTCTCTGAAGTCTTACTAAAAGCTGAATTCTCTGGAAAGACAAACGCCCTGAGAGAGGGCAAGCGTCTACTTCGATTCCAAAATGCACTTCCACATTCTTGATCACAGTCATTTCAAAAGTTGCGTGAGATGGAGGGAGCTTGTAAATAGGGCAATGTGCTGATACGGGCATTGTGATCTGGGAAGCAGATTAGGCGGACCACGGAGAATATATGTACCACTGGGTCTTGTCTCTAGAAAATTGTTCCCTGCCAACATGCTGCTCGCTGCTGCGTTCCTCTGCCTACGTCCCCACAGCGGGTTTGTGTGGAAACCACAGCTCTCGCTGTTCAGGCTTGTGGGCTGTTGCACAGATATTCTCCCTGAACGCGGAGATGGAGCTGAGGGCATGGTTGTCCCTTCTCTTTTGCTGATCCCCAGTGCAGTCCCCCGAGCTCGTAGGAGGCAGCAGGACTGGTCCTTGGCTGCTCCGTGGCGCGTGGGCTCGGGCTGGCAGCACGAGTGCATATTGGTATTAACGAGCCAAGTCACAAACCGCAGTGCTGAGGCCTGGGCTCCTGTTCCATCTTGCCATTTCTTCCTACATCCAGCTGAGGGACAGTGCAATAACATCTTAAACGTTGCAGAAGGACAACAGTTGGAGCGCAGCTCTGCGCTTTGCGTTGCGGTGATTGATGGCAAGGGTGTTCTACCCCCCTGCCTGCCGCAGAGCACAGAACCTCCTCCTTGCTCCTTCCAGAGCTGAGCTCACAACTTCAGTTATTCATTGCTGAACGGTAGGACAGGGGACATTAAACATGTCGTGTTTTCTGCTATTCCCACTTGGTCTGTACAGAGAAAGGTGAGAAGGTGATAGGGTTTGGAGGTTGTTTCACAGAGCTATCAGAATAAAAAAAAAGCTGTGGTTCTCTGTGGGAAGTACCGGTTATAAGCAGCTTAGTCCTGGTCATAAGCACCGTGGAAGAATGGGATCTGTTAACCATGGTAGAACCAGAAAGGATTCCCTTACCAAAAGCAATAAAACCCCAGTACCTTTCTTGTATCTGAGAGCAATGTGATGAAACTGCTGTGTGAGAATTCAAATAACAAAGTATGATAGTTTCTACCCCCTAGTAAAACCATCACAGAAAGATACTCTCCTAAGAGAAGTGATGTATTATGTTTTGGTTTGCTGTTTTTTCCCCAAAAGCAATGACATTTTTTTTTTAAACTTACCTTTCTCTGTAGGTGGTTTCTCTTAATATCTTAATTGGGGTAAGTTTTTACTCTGATCAACGATGTTGTTGATAGCTAAAACATGCATGACTGAATAGGTGAGGTCCAGGAAGATGAGTTTTATTCCCTCAGCCTCCATGTTTTTCTTTACATGGACTTGAGGATGAACACACAGAGGCTTGCAGATGAGAAGCCATTAGAGGGGCTAATGGGGCATTGAACTAACCTGAGGCAATGGATGTAGGGAACTGCTTCTCTCTTAACATCTTATTAGAACCCTCTCAAGTATAGCAGGAGGCCAGAGGTAATTAAGCTAAAAATGCAAATAAACGTGGTGTGATCATTTTTATGCCAAGTGACCAGCTAAAAATAAGTATCTGCTTGCCATACATCGTTTCCATGGAGCAGGGTAAATACAGGCTTGCTGCTTGTGGCAGGGGCATGGTGTCCTGCTGTGGCCTGGATTGAAAGGTGAAGATTCACAATATTTATCCTTTCAGCAAGTGTCTGGGGTCCTGTTAAAGGAAAGAGGAAAGGATGGACGGTGTGGTAGGTGGTTCAACTCGTCTTTTTGTGTTGGACCACTCGCTCACCTGCAGCAGAAGGGGGACAGCCGTTGTCTGTGCTGGCTCTGAGGGTCAGTAAAAATGAATTGATGGCTCTACTCCAGCTCCTAATAGAGCAACTTGCACTAATTGTGCCTATTTTGTAGAGTCTGTAGAGAAGAAATGTTTGGCAGAACACAGAGGATTAACTGTTCTGCCACTGAAGGGACTGACTGAGGAGAGGATGAGCATGTTGGAGATAAGGCTGCCATGCAACGGCTTGTGTGCCAAGCTCAGCACCAGTTCAGCGTTAAATCAAACCATCACTTTTTACAGGCAATATAGCACGTTCCTTCAAGGCTTTTCTCCTGGCCCCTAGTCCTCCATACACCAGTGGAAGCTTTGTCACAAGCATCCATGGATCTGGAATTCAGGATCTTTCATTTTAGTCATTAAACAGCTGTTGCTGGACTGAATGATGCTCACCTTGTGAGCTTCTTTTGGCAGTGCCGATATACTACGCACGTTCGTGAGACCCATGGGTTACAGTGCAAAGCTCATGACGTCCTAGTTCCTTACTGTATTGGTTTGAAGAGGAGCAGTCTTTCTGGAAGATCAGACATTTCCTGAGTGACTGAAAGATCATTTTTCCTGAACGCAAGCTCTTTCTCAAGCATGCCAGCTTGCGATTTGGGCAAGTTGTGTTTAGATCTAGTGTTATTCTCTCGGCAGGTTTTTCATTCAGTAACAGACTAGCACAACTTCACGGTAGGAATCTGCTTGATGCCAAGTGCCCTTTACTCCTGTTGGCTTTAGGACGACTTATGGGGACTAAGCTTTTCGCAGGATCATGCACCATCATTTATTTTACACAACAGTCTGCTTTATATAATAAGATTTACAACATCAAAGACAGCAAGAATGTTCTTTTTAAGAAAGGGATTGTGAACCCCTTACACGCTTAGGAAAAACAGTCATATCCTGTATGTATTTTCACATGCTAGAATGCCTGCTATTTAACAGCATCTAGGGATTTAAATGAAAGCTGACAACAAAATATCCCCGACATACCTCTTTCATAAATACCTTTAACTTCTTTTAGCTGCCTGTGTGCTGGCTCTGCTTTATCACAATATAAGCCAAAATGTTAGCGCTACATTGTTTACAGGATTTCCAGAATATGCCAAATGACTTCTGTGCGTGGTGGAAACACAATAAAGATGTATGAGAGCGCTGTCAAAAATGCACTGAGGAGAAGGTATCTGGCATTGTGTTTTTTCCCTTTCAGTGAAGCAATTGCATTCCTATTGACTCAGATTCAGGCAGGACTGGGCTCTTTCCTTTACAGCTTTTGCCTAAAGAGTGAGCTGTGGAGTACAAACCATGTGTCCTTAATCTCAAGGGTCCTGCCGAAAGTGCAGGGGCTCCCTGGAGAAGATGCACAAAGGCTGCTGAGCCTGGCATGTTTGGAGAGTGAGGTGGAATCTCTGCTGTGCACTGCAACGGTGAGCACAGACCTTGTCCTGTCCCATCCCTTTGATAGGTCATGTTTCCTTGCACAGCAGTGCAGGGGAGGCTGAGCCAATGCAGAGAAGATGAGTAAGATGCCTACAGGTGAAGGGATTAAATACAGCCTTAGATCTTTGTTCTCAGAAAGCAGATGGTGATGTACAAAGGGTGAAAGAAAAGAAAACCTGGATTGTTGAGGTGGACTTGTTACTTTGGTGGACCAGGAGATCAGGAAAGAGCCCCTACACAATGCAGGGATTTTTACATGTGGTTTAGTGAGTAAAATATGTACTAGGAGTACTGGGTTGAAGTTAGGGGCACAAGTCTGACCAGTTGATTAAAACAAATAATTTTTCAATATATTGCTTTCTGAGAATTTTAGACTCCTCATTCACCGGAGTCCTTTAAAGTCCTTTGTTGTTTCGGTGTCCTCTGTCATGCTTCTCGTAACCTTGTGAAATTGTCTGGCTCTGCAACATGAACAGACTTTCTGGCAGCTGCAGTATCCCAGAATTGTGCATTTTGGGATTTCATAGCAAAAGGTGGTCCATGGCAAGCAAGATCTTCACCTTTTTCTTTTTTTTTTGGTTCTCTCCTTAAGGTTTAGACCATTTTTGTGCAAGAAAACAGCTTATTCTTGTTATGTCACACATAGTTACAGGGTTGACTAGTTTTGTGGAGATCTAGAATGTGCTTTTAAATACACTGGAGAAAAATTTTGCCATAGCAGGAAATTAAGACAATGAACTAATTGGTTGTCTTTGTCACCAGTTTTACAATTCATTTTTATGGTGCTGTGTCTTTATGAAATCATATGAAATGTATGGAATTGTCCTTGTTTGCAAGACTCTCAAATGTTTGGGAATTCTTATGTGCAAGCCATGTTTCAGCTATAAATACATCAGCAGATTACAATTTCACTGCTGCGGTCTTTCGTAACTGCTTCCAGCACAATCTTCACGCACATGGAGTAATCCCTCTGCTTCGGAGTCTCTAGGTCAAAGCTGGAAGAATGTTTGCAGGGACCTGCCTGCCTTTCTGAGCTGGGTCCTACAGAACAACAGACAGACAGTCGTTGGAACAGCTCGTGACATATGTTTGGCAGCGAACGTACCCCTGATTCCAAGCTCCAGATTATATTTCTCGGCTATGGCTGGCCCTCTTCCTGGGCACTCATTAGCTTTTCTTTTAGTCATTTTACACCCTACAGAGGTAGTCTCCTTCTGCTGAGACTTCCAATTTTTTAATTGCAGAAGACCTGATCTCTCCTGTGTAGTGGTATGAATGTGTTGGGGTTTCCTTTGGGTGAGAGGGTGGCTGGCAGAAAACATGGGTACCTTTCCTAATGAAGAGGGAGGTGGGAACTGGGGAGAAGGGTTCATGAGACATCTCAGACACCTATGGACACGGACTGGTTCTTTGTGCTTGAGCAGCAGGCTTCTCTAGGACCCTATGGGTGGTGCTCACTTCTTAAACCTGGGGTCATCTTCCCTTCCTGTGTTTCTGAAGAAGAGCATCAGGATGATGAAAACCACCTCCAGCATTTACAGCCAGAGAATGAATAGCAACAAGAGAAACCTCCGAATGCAGAGAGGTGGCTGGCTGGGGTAATTGAAAATAAAAAATGGCTCTTGTCTAGCAGCTCCTTTTGTAACACACAGTTACTGTCCAGAATATCTCAGGAAACCACTTTGTATTCCGCTAGTGTAAACCCAGATAGCAGTTTTATCTTTAAAGATTAGGACTTATTTGGGAAAGTTTCATTTCATTGTTGTATTTAAAGCGGAACATGCCTGCGGCTTTGTCATCTAACTGTGCTATATATTAAACTAATTACTTTGGGGAAGCAGAGTTAAACAAATATTAGTCAGACTGCATATTTAAGTCTACTTATAGCATCAAGATAAAAATCCAGTCATCCCATGTTAAAACCACTTCCCATCTCTTCCCTCAACTCCCCCAAAAAAGGTTGAAGTTGTTTGGTTGGTTGTATTCTTTGAAGAATATGAAGGTTTTGCACTTCAGACAAGCCCATTTCCTTTTTTAATGGGAAAAGCTCCAAGCATTTCTGTTCAAACAGAACTAGAAAGATTATTTTTGCAGGCTTTTCTTGAGCACTTTTGGACAACACCCTATAACAGGAAACCATGGCTTCTCCGAAATTTTGTCAAGATGAAAATAGATAACGTTCCTCTTCTAAATTACTGGCCGCAATTAGTGATTTGAGATTATGATAGTAATTTGTAGGTTGTCTTACCCTTTTACCCTTTCTGTATGAATGAGTTTCGTCCATTGTCCAAGTTGGTTATTGAACACATGGTATTTGAACTTGCAGGCTTTTCTGTTACAAAGAACGGCTAAGACAGCCAACTCCTCCTGTAAAGAACCCATTCCTAAAGAATGGGCCTGGGAGTAGACACCGTGTTTAGCCAGTGTCGAGAGTAATGGGTTTAAGCGTAGGTGAGGAAGAAGGTAGGGTCTTCACTTAGGAATGATAGTATGGGCCCTGAAGGAAAGAAGAGGTGGAATTAAAGGGTCGAATATTCACAGTTGTGTTACACAAAAACATTTTTAACTTTCTCTTTTATGTTTTCATTTCGTATCTGCTGATGAGCGTAGGTCATGAAAATATTTCAGGAATGCAAGCTAACCCTAACCGCAACTTAACAAACCAAATATAACCACAACTTTACAGAACAGCAAGGCATTTTTGCACATGAAGTCATGCAGTGTGGCCTGAGAAAGGACACAAATGCCTATCTAATTTCTGAACCCTTTAGTTTGTACGTGACGAGTAGTAAGTCCTACGTGCATGTAATGCGCACTGGTACACGCAGACATCCCAGTGGTATTGCATGGGCAGAGGACCCATATTTCTTCTTGCTGTTCTGGGTGTTGAGGACTGTGGGTGACTAGACAGGGACCAAGACTGAAACTTCTGTCTTTGCTTGCTAGGATGACACATAATTTTGTGACGCCTTTTTTTCGTAGCCCATACTGTAGAATAACATGATTCAGCACTCAAGCCAAATTCCTAGTATCTGTCAAGTTTGGACTAGCAATTTTAGTCAAAGTGGATGCCCTTGATGATGAAGTGAGAGGTCAAGATTGCAGGACAGGCGGTGAATTATTTGAAGAGAAAAGTGCTGTTATTGAAAATCTTCAGGATTGCCGAGTTAGGAGAAATTGTACTGTTTTATTAAAAAGAGACTGGTAGCTGTATCCGATGGGCCCAATACAGCCAGAAACTTCTTACTAAGATCCAGTTCTGGGGGAAATGGAGCATAATTTTTTCCATTTTGCCCCCAACATGTTCGTGGTTTATCGCATTCCATGGGAGGACTCATCCAGGAGAGTCTCTGCTTTCTGCTAGTTTAAAAAAGAAAAGAACACCCCCCTACCCCCCCTGAATATACACACCCCAAGCCCACTAAAATGTGTTATATGATGTTTAGATAAGCATGTTTTAAAAACCAGCTTATCATTTTTTGCTGTTTTCTGGAGTTCCAGAACCTTATGCTAACCTCTTTTCCTTGTGTTTTCCTCTTCTCTTGTTTGTTTGAATAATGAGTACAAAGCAGAAAATAGCTTTCTGGCAGTAAGTGCTCTCTGGCATTGGAAAGTATTTGATGGTTAAGTTAAGAATGAAAAATACGGGGTTGGAATGTGTGGTGGTTGAGCTGCTGTGCTGCCTGAGCTCCTTCACGGATAGCCAGACGTGCATCTTGCTGCTATAGATTTATACTGTGGCATTTCTGCACAAGGCGGAAGAAAAGACTACTTCTAAACGGGGAAAGGGCGGGCTTTGAAACAGAGAAGCTGGTTTTACTTTGTTTTTTAGATGCTTTCTGAAGTCATCATTCATTTCTTCCCTTCTAAGAGACAATAGGATAAGGGAGCAGTACCTCATGGAGTGCCTCAGACTTGCCTGCCCTTCTGCAGAGTTCCCGGCTGTACCCGTGTTCCTCTTGCTTGTTCATGGAGCATCTAGCCCGCGGTAGCCCAATGCAAACAGGTGTATGGCAATCACTATGTATAAAATATGAATGCCATGCTGCCCCAACTACGTTTTGTTTTCTGTACTATGGAATTGCCCTTTTTGCCAGATAGGTGATGTAAGTGCCTGTTTTCCTCTTCCCATTCCCGGCAAAAGTGAGACTCTCTTTGCTGCTCACTGGCTTGGGAAGAGGGCTCTAAGCACAAGTTTCTTTTGCAATCACCCCAGTAGGACGGGGCTCATGTACTACAATAATTTGCATCGCTGTCTGAGGACTCTTCCATGGTTTAAGTGCTTCAGGAGCCACCAGAGTGATCTATGCACTGGGCAGCCGAACGCATTCATTCCTCTACCCTACTGTGTAGCAGTTCTCCTGCAAAACCAAAATCCGTGTGTTGCTCCAGGTTCTTCCCACAGTCTCTTCCCCAGGCTACACTGGGTGTTCATGAAAACTGCTTTCAAGCCAGAGACCTCTCTGTAAAGTGACCCATGTTCCTGAAGGAACCTGCTCTCCGAGGAGGTGCTCCATGGAGAGCACTCTGCTGCTGGAGAGCACGGCGCTCTGAGGTGCGAAGCCAGCAGGGAGGAGCCATCCTGTTCCCACTCAGTTGGGATTAATCGTGTGTGCGGTGGGAGCTATAAAGTGGTGATGATCTTGCACTCCCCTCCAGGCAGCCTGACCCAGGGTACATCCCATGGAAGAAACTTGTACCTAAAGTGTCATCTCCAAAAAACACTTCTGTTTATTTGTTACTAAATACATAGTTTAATTGCCAGTGTAAACTGCTCATGTAATCTGGTAGTAAAGTGCAGCTGATTTTTAAACTGAAACTGACTTTTTTGAATAATATCCTTCCTCCAGCCTGTTTGTAGTGCTGTGGCTAAGCAGCTGGAGGGAAAAAAAGGATGTGCTAGTTCTCGTACATAGCTGCTGCGCCAACAAGGGCACTGCTAAGAACCAGGCTACAGTGGGGAAATGGGAGTATGGATGCTTATACAAAGATTTGCTCGTTTGTTTGTTCCATAGCAGGAAAGTAATGATGACGTTAGAAGATTTAGCAAAGGGAAAATAAATACAAGGTGGCGATTGGTTCACATGGAAGTTGTGTCATCTTATCGCAGGGATACTGGTGTTTTGTAACAGTAGATGCCAAGGTAGTACTTAAAGCACGTGGAGCTTGATTTAAATTCAGGGGTCTAGTGACTGGTACTGTTTTAGGAAGAAAAACCATATGGTTTTGATATGTTAAAATTTCTATTCAGCAGCAGAGTTGTTTTTAAACACTACTGCCTTTCCCTGTCTGCACCCTTCTCTCATTTCTCGTTTCCCTAATTCCATGAGATCCAGCCATGTGGCTTTCTCATTATCTGGCCCATTGTATATTTTAGTTAGTCTGCCTTTCTCTAAAGAAGGGAGGACAGAGAAATTCCACATTTAATTTTGCATAGCACCTAATTCCCTGTTTGGAGTCAGTTTTTAGTTTAATTTGTATTTGACTGTGTTTCTTGGTCCTGGCTGGTTGTACTCCTTGTTAGTGCCTGCTGCTCGCTCAGTGTGGAGGAAGCACGTGCGCTGCATGGGCTGTCTTTTTAAAGGGGGTATTAACCTCCTGTAGCCCTGTGGTGCAGGGCAGGGGAGAGCAATGGCTGGGATATCCACCCTTCCGAGCAGAGGGTGTTGTGTGAAGGTGGCCGGGAGCAGGTGGGGTGGGTCCTGGCCTCTCTGGGTGTGCTGGGAGTGGCAGGATGGCACAGCAGCACAATCATGAATAAGGGCGTAGGAAGAAATCCCGAATCCTTCTGTGCTTTATTTCACCTGAAGGTCTTGAAAATTCCAGTACTATTTAGAGGCTGTGTGGAAGGACTGAGTGGGGCGGACAAGAGTGTTACAGCGTGGAGTAGGGGCCATTTGTACCTCCATGTATCCAGGCTTTATTCCGCATGAAGTAGCAAGGCGTGCATGGCATTGAGGAAGGATGGGAGTCAAGGCTTGGGAGAAGTTAGCAAAATCCATTGGCAGTAATCCAAATTAACCTTTGAACACCTCACGTTTTCTGGATGCAGTTTTTTACATGGCAGCAGAGAGTGCTGAACGATCTTGTTTCATATCTCTGGGCTTCACTGCATGCGAAACATTACTGTGAAATCTCCTTATTGTTATAATAAATATCTGGTTTAGCCTGATAAGAGGTGAGATGGTTCATGAAATGCTGGATGAGTAAGCCTAAAGAATCTGTTTAATTGAATCTTCTTTCTTACGACATCACAGTAGTTGAAAATAGAGGTCTGGGGAGTCGTGGTAAGATGCCACTTTGGGGTTTGCTGGTTGGCAGCTGGGCTGGTGCTGATCCCGCTTTGGGTCCCCACGAAAGCGGTTGTCGGCAAGTCCCTCTTAGCAGCCAACGAGGCATTTGCAAATGAGCCCTGCCTGTATGAAAATGTGTGTGGGTGGGTTGGGAGGCACACAGCCTGATTTCATAGGTCAAAGAAGGGAGCGAGGTCAGATTTAACCATAGTGTTTGAAGTAGCAGGAAATGTGTTTCTTAATGTCACCATTTTCCTTTGCTTTTAGTAACTCTGTTATATTGCAGAGGGGACACTTAACAGTCCTGTCTCTGAGTCTCTGCTGTTTACTGATGTGACCTTCTATACAGCTCTCATATGTGGTGGGGTATTTTTCCCTCATGTAAAGTGAAGCTTAAAGTTAAATTTCCTGTACTTCAGCATGGCTTGGTCTCGCACAAGCAGAACAACTATCCCTGCCTCTGGTGAGTAATTGAGTGGAGCTAGTTATGTGAGAGAAGGCCCTAAGAAAGGTTAGTACCTACTACTTCAAAGTATTCATATTGCATATAAGAGATCTTTGTTTTGAGTGACAAAGAAAGAAGACAGAAGTAAAACAAAGGTGATTAGCTATCATGTTTTTTATAAAACCTAAGCACTTCAAGTTAAGGAGTAGTTAAGGGGGTCATAAATCTTATGCTTAGGTAGTAAATACTCGCATTATACTTGCCAGACACAAAGAAGTGCTTATTTCTTCACACAGTTCTGAGCTCTGACCTGTAGATTTCTGAGACTCCTCAGAAGCTACCTCTCATTTTATGTCATGATTTTACTATTTCCTGCCATGCTGCAGCCTTCTCATCATCTGGGAAGAATCACGTCAAGTTGTCAAACAGACTAATTGGTTTAATATTTTGCAATTCTTTCTCTTGAAAACTGATTCTTAGCCAGTGATAAAATCACTTTTCTTTTAAATGTTAGTGTCTTTGGCAGATAGAAGTATTAGACACGTTGATAGGATTTTCAGAATCGCCCATGGGTTTTGGACGTTTAATTCCCATTAATTTCTGAGAGGTTCTTTGCTTCCCTCAGGACACTTTCAAAATCTCAGCCTTTGTAAACCTTCTGGTAATGGCTGAGTTTAAAACCTTTTCAGTTTCAACTTAATGGCAAATCTGTTTCCCACTCAGTTTCTTTAACTACAAAAGGAACGTAGGACTTCTTGGAGTGCTGGGCAAGGGAGGCAGCCAAAACAAGCACAAATGGGATCCCAGGCACAACCCCCCCAAGGTCATGCCGCCTCTTTGGGAGGGAGCTCTGGTTGCTTTAGCAGTGCTGCGGGCAGGGTGCACATCCTCTGCTCCACTCGAGCCGTTTCCCTGCGGGATGGAGCGGAGGGAAGGGCTTACGGACACAGGAGTAGCCTGGCACTCATGAACCAGCGAGGACTGCTGTGGTTCCCGCTGGTGTCCTGCACCTTCACGTCTCCCTGTGCAGGGACCCATGCAGAAATTGCTGGCAGTCTTCCTAAAATGTGGTGGTGGAAGAAGTGGGGGTAGATCTCATCTCCTTTGACTGCTTACACTTCGGATCTTGGAGCACGAGCCTGTAATAGAAGGATGCTCAGCTGGAAGGCTGCAGCTCTGAAGAGATTAGATAAAGGCTGCAAAGCCTTTCTTGTGGTTGTGTTCAGAAACACACAGCTTGAGGAGCTTAGGAGATTCTGGGTTAAAACTAGTAAGTGAATTCAGAGGCAGGCAATATGGCCTGTGAAATCTGGGCTGATGACTGAGACAGCAGAACAGTGTAAAACAACGGGGCTGGAGGCAGGCTGGGAATGCTGCACAGCCTGAGGCTAGCCTGGGAGTTGTGATCCACGTGATGAAAGCAGCCTGGTCCAGTAGGGAAATTCTGCCTGAAAACCTCATTTCTGCCCTGAAATCATCAGCCTTCATCTCTGTACTGCTGACATTTCTTGGCTTAACAATTTGACTTCTCAGTAGCAAAAGACGATGTGAGAAAAAAACATTTTGCAGTTCCTGTTGTTCCCTTGCGTTTGTTCCCTTGCAAGAGATTCGAAAGGCTGCTGGGCACGGGGGAGCGAGTCGCCATCCAAAGTTTACAAAAGGGAAGCGCAGTGGAGTGGCCCTGGGTCGTGCTGTGTAGGCTGGCTGCGTCAAGAAGCATCTGGAATGCCTGAAGCTCCTGAATGGTTTCCTAAACAGGCCTTTTCCTCCTCACAAGGAAGGGTGGGGAGACAAAACTGACCTTCAAAGTGATCTTGTCCAACCGGGGGTTGCAAAACCCACACCGCTGTTGATGCCACTGTAAAATAAAGGGCATCCAGTATGCCGTCTTAATTTTTCTGACTTGCATTTGTCTGCTGTTAGTAAAGTCCTGTCCTTTGTCTTCAAAAGCTCCGGAGAGATGTGCAACATAAAAGGAACGATCGTGGGGCCACCAAAGCGTCCTGTCTTTGTTGTTGTTTATACCGAAGTATTATGTTATGCTATTGGCAAAGTAATTTTCAGCTCCAAGTGAGACAAGATCAGTCACAGTGGTTTTCACAAGATTGATGTGAAGAGCTAGAGTGGTGCTAATTAATCAGAGATGGGAAGAGCGTGTGCCTGCATACTCAATTAGTGTAACATTTCCTAAATTGGAAAGGAGCTCTGCCATACAGTAATACTATAGCAAAGCCTGAAGGGTGCAGAGATACAATTCATAATGAACTATGTTAACTCATGGCTTGAACACTTGTTCCCCAAGACACTATTGAATGGTGAGCCCGGAGTGATTTTTCTATTGTAGGTACTGCAGTGCTGGGAATCGCCAAGAATGCTTGGAAGGCAGCATTTCCTTTATTTAGAAGATGTTATATAACTAAGCTCCTTAATTATATTTTTACTTAAACAGAAAGGAATTGGTGTTTGTTACAGTAAATCATCTTTGACATAAACAATACTTAGTTACAGCTGGTTTTCACTGTTCTTTGAAATCCAGTCTCTTTTAAGAAAAACTGTAGGTTGTGATAGCTGCTGCAGCACTGCAAATAATAATAAAATGGTAGCTCTAGCTTTGTTCCAAAGCTGCATGTGGAGGCTTAAAACCAAAACCCAATCTCCACCTGAAAAAAGGCGTAGGTGGTAGGACAGGGTACTTTCTGTACTTGATATCTAAATTAATTTCACTCCTAAACACTGGTATTTGTGCCTGTCTGTTCTTATGTTTCAGCAAAACTGCTTTTTCTTGCCTATAGGTACAATAACCTGTAAGCCATTGTGATCCGAAGTAGCAGAAGATTTTTAAGTCTTTGAAAGTAAAGTGATTTAGTGGTATAGCAGCTTTAATTTTATCCAGATTTGTAGTTTCCATCGGGCACAGCTGTTGAGTAAACCTGCAGAATGAATTAGAAATGGATTAATGAAGCTCTAAGACAAATACATTAGAATATTTTAAGCAGCTCTCAAGGAAACAGTTTTATTTCATTTTAGTCATGTAATGGCTTTATACTCTGAGCAAAATAAGTAAAACAATGGGCTCAAATTCTAAATTGACAGCTAATGTATAATTTTTTCCACAGGCTTTTGAAGTATGCAAACCCATATAATTATCTTCTGACTAGTGAAGTTGGCTCATATGGTTTATGAGGGAAAGAAGCCCTCTGTAACAAATACGGTCTGTGGCAGCAGGCCCAATACCTGCTACACCACTCCAATGGCTATAAACCCGAAGATAACGGTCCAATTTCATTTGTAGTTATGCTGCTACAAATCTGGAGTAAGTTCCTTGGTCTGATTCCAGCATTAGCTGACTTTAAGTTGGTTTGCCTCTCCCCATCTCTGTCATTTCAGGCCATGTTCTACACAATATAGCATGGGTGAGATGTGTCTAGTGTCTTTGATATCTTCAGCCAGAAATAGGTCACTGATGTTTGATTCTCCAAGGGAAAAATACTTAGTTCAGTAGCCAGACAAGGGGAGAGGAGGGATGAGAGCTTCTGATAGACCTAAGAAATCCTCAAGCTGATTATGTGCCTTATGAAAGTTTCTGCCTTGTTTCTGCTGAAACAGCCCTTGAACACACAAACTTCTCATGCTCCTAGGTTTGCTGGAGGAACCTGGGAACTAGTTGCTATCTTACTCTGTGGGTGGTTGTCCTCATCCTTGGAGCACGTGCTACTCCTGTAGCACCGCTCACACAACAGGAGCTGCTTAGCAAATTTAAGTAAGTGCCAGCAGGTGTCCTTGTCTTAATCATACTGCTGTAGCTAAACTGCTGCAAATCTCTTATAATTCAGAGTATCCTCCTCTTTGCAGTTTAGCTGAAGTGTTACTACCTGAGAGTTTAGTTTGGCAGAAGGAAGACTCTACCTGTATGGACGGAGTGGTGGACTCCCACTGGCAGACACTCTCTCGCCGAGTTGCTCTGTAGCTGTTTGCTTGAAGTAGGACTGGTGAAGCTGTTCTGCTTGTTTGTGCTTTACAGTTGAAACTGTTCCTGTAGGAAGTGGAGAAGGGATCGGGAATGCTTAACAAAAGCACAGGTTCTTGGGGATCTGGATAGAACAGTGTTTGTAAGAAATAATCCTTTGCCTCATGCTCGAGACATACAAGTTGTTCTTTTCACTTGGTCAAACTGAGCTTAGCCCACTCTTAAGAGATTCGAAAAGCCTGTGCATGTACTTTAGTACTAGTGCGGTGGAACAAATCCTCTGGTTGATGTCCTAGGTTAGATTGTTCCTCTAAAATCTCTACTGAAATTAGAGAGCGTATGCAGGCGTTGAGCATCAGCACTGAGCACAGCTGATCGGCCCCAGAGTTGCCTGCCCTACACCCTGCAGGATCACCTGGAGGGCACACAGATTGATGTTTTTTTCTCACTGCAGTGACTTGGCTGTGCTTAAAGTCTACATGAGTAAAAATAAATAAAAACAAGTCAATAAAATATAACAAATAGCATTGTCGTAACAGGGACGTAACGATACTGCTGTACCTCAGTCATGCAGCTGTACAGCACGAAATGCTCCTTAGACAAAAATGTGATCTTTCACAGTCCCAAATATATTTTTCCCACTTTTCTGTGTTTTTGTGGTCTAGTCAGAAAAAGCTCCCATTTTTTCCTCTTAGACCATAATTTGCCTTTCTTTGTTCCTGCCTCCTCGAGTGCTGTAATCAATCCCAATTATCTCCACGTCTCCGCATCTGATTTCAAAGGATGGTATCATGCCATACCTAAAACCACTGGGGTTACCAATTAAAGAAAATATTGTTGAGTGGGTTAACATATTAGCAACCTTTGTTCGGAATATTTTTGCAAAGATAATCTGAGTCATTAACTACCTGAACAGGGCCACAAGTTTTGCCATTAAATGCAGCTAACGGAAAATTGAGTTCGGTCTCCAATTATATGGACAAACAGCCCGGGAAGCTGTTTCTGTTCAAGCCATTGTTCTCTGATCAAAAGGAGTTTGTGATAGTTGTCTTTTTTTTTTTATGAGATGGAAATGTGAGTTGTATGAAGTGCGCTACGTTAACGTCATCTGTTGTGTGTTGATAAGGCCTTTTCAAACTTCTCGGAATGAAAAGTGATTCTACAGTTGGCTGTGATGATCGTAATTTTTTGCTTGATATGGAAATCACTTGTTTCTTGCCTTTTTGTCCCTGGTTTAAGTTTGGCCTTGATGTTAGCTGTGCTGTTCTGACATTTTCCGTGACCTGTGTGAATGGGGGTGATGTTTTAGCCCCCTTTCCAGAGGAGTAGACGACACCTGTCCATGAACCCAGCCCTCCAGGGAGGAAACACTGCAGGTCTTTTAATCTGTTAGCGCTCCAAAGCTGGAGTCTCACAAATGAAAAAGATGCTCGGTTGTGGACTGCTGTCTGAGCATTTATCGTGTTCCGGGTGCTGATGCCATCTCCCCAGGAGCAGCTGGCAGGGTTCTGGATGCATTTTTTGCTGATGGATGCACCAAAGGATGGCTGAGTGCCAGCGGTACCACGTCCCTGACATGGAAGAACTAGGAAATGCGTTGCAAAGTTACCTCGGCTTAGTGCAGAGCAGAGCTGGGGATCTCTTCCCACCCCTTCTCAGTCTTAGGGAGCCAGTTCCTGTCCAGGACCAATTATTTGTGAAGCCCTGAGGTCGTAAGCCTCCTTACTAACCAGTAGCTGGGGGTTATCTAATCCGTAGACATGAGCTGGCTGCCTGGTGGGACTGCTTAGGTCCGAAACCAACGGAAGCATCTGGGTTTTTCTTTGTTTGCCAGCTGGTGAGAAGCTGGACTGAAAAGCACAAATTAAAATCTAAAGAGAGCCTTAATGGAAGGGCCAAGCAGATGGAGAGCAGTGTGGAGAATGGTAAACGGGATGGTAAGACATAAGACACAACTTGCACTGTTGCCCTTAGGCTGCGTCTGTTACTGGAAATAAAACTTGGGGTTGTCATTATTTTAACTTACCAAGTGCATATGCGCCGAGAAGAAGCCGTTCTCCTCTCTCTCAGCGTTGTCACGATAACGCACCTCGTTTCTGCATTAGGACACAACGCGACGGCTGCAGCTTCGGCTGGTAGTGCAGGCGCTGAGCAGGTGACGCAGTTGGGCGTATTCACACCCGTATTCAGCATCATGCATTTGCTGTTAATCACTGAGAGATGGTATGCCAGGCCAGCTGTACAGTTTAATTTCTGCTCTCTGTCTGTTTGCAAATAGCATGACTGTGCATATTAAGTCATATTCCAGATACTTTATTGCCAGTAACTTTTTATAACCTTATACCCACAGCTATGCTTAAGTGGTTTATCATTGGCTATATATCTATGGAATAAATTAAACAGGGTTATTTATAACAAAACGATTCTAAGTAAAGCTGTGAAGTGATTATGGTATTTTTAATAAGCAAAGGATTTGGAAACCACTATGGTTTCCATTTTTGCAAGTGAATTAGTATAATTATGTGTTTTAGTGACTAAAATAAAAAACAAATTGCAAAGCATGTTTTTATTCCATTAATAAACTTGGCTAAAATGCTGATTCTTCAGATGAATTCGACTAGGTAGGAAGGGCTGAGGTTCATAATAAGACAGCAGCCTTTCATTACCTCTGTATTTTGAACACTGTATTGACTTTCACTTTTTTGATATATTTCTTTTGTTTTGTTAGGTTTTTTACTTTTTATTCTTTGTTTCTGGAATAGGAAAGTGAAAATTATGTTAAGAAAATACCACGTAGATGTAACCAAGCAAGTATAGTCCTGTTTTGAAATGAGTAAAGGTTTTTTAAATCGAATGCTTTAAGCTTCAGGTTATTCCTGCTTATTCCTTATAGTGCAAAGTACAAATCCCCTCGGTAACGTTTTAAACTTTCAACCTCAGGAGTTGTGATATGAAAATATCTTGCCCATCTGTTTAAGTGAATATTTTTGCCCATGCTTTTTTATTTGGAAAAGTGTGCTAGCGAGGCACTTAACGTGTCAAGCATGTCAAGGATGATGTTTTCATGCCCTGGGTAAAGGTGTTTCAGTGGAGGCGTGTTTGCTAGTCGGGATAAGGTCCCTTACTGCAGTGGGACCCTGACCTCGAGCCTCTTCTCTGTGCCCTGTCCTGGCTCTGTATTGGTAGGGTGGATTCTCACTTACCTCTAGGAAGTCTTCGGAGCTTGTAGAAGGAAAGCGGTGGATGTTTTGGGTGAAGTGTGTAAGGAGAAGGCACAGGGGAAGTCATATAGCGTCCACTGAAACGGATGTATGTTTTTCCTCTTAAACCGAGGCTGAATCGGAAGTTACGACACACGGCCATCCGTGGGCCGTTCTGCACCGAGCGTGCCTGTGCGTGTGTACTGGCGGGCTAACTGGGAGTGTACTAAAAAATCAGCTTTTGAGATGAGCTGTGGTTTACAAAATGTTTCTAATGATTAGGTTTTTATTACATAAACTCTCTTCTGCTTTTGATTAGTGTCTGGCTATAAAGACTTTATTTTATATGTCTTTTTATAATTTTAGATAGGAGCAGTCAAAACCTGAAGGGATTCTGCACTGTTTGAATATTAAATCAATCTGGATGGTCTTAATCTCATCAGTAATTAAAAACAAAGTTAACTTGGTACTTGATTGAGATGTAAGGATGTTGGTAATTCAATGTTTCCCTCTCTAGAACAGTAATGATTTGGAGGTTTGGTTTACGTCAGCATTTCAGAGTCATTCCAAGAGGTTGAATCACAGATCCATGGGAGGTTTTTGAAGTTTTGGGTTTTTTTCCTTTGGATAAACTGATTTTGGCTTGAGCATATAGCTGACATCTGTGAGCTGTATAACTTTCTGTAAGCCTTTTTTTGGGGCTGGCAACTTGAAGTAGGTGGTTGTGAGGGGTCATGTAGCATACTCTACAGATCTGCATTGTGCTGTAAGGGACTGGATGCCAGTATCTTCCTATTCCTATGAATTCTAGGGACACTGGAAGTATTGTGCAGTCTGAGTACCTGTGTAGGATAGGTATAAAAACATACCCAGTACTTTCAAAGCCAAGAAGTCCTTACTAATGTTTGTCCTTTGCATAAACATGGGTTTTATCTGCAGGACGACTTCATCATAGCTCAGTTAATTCCCCTTGCTGCGAGGTTAAGGTCATTCCTGCCCCAGTCACGCTGGGGCACGTTAAAGCTGGATGTATTCCAGGAGCTCTTAGAGCCCACTGGTCAACTATTGCTTAAGGAGCCTCCATGGCTGGCAAATTAGTTCCCTGCCCTGTTGAAATTAAAAACAAATAAATAATTGCTACAGGGTGACGGTGCATCGTAATATATGTAATAAATGTATGCTAAATTATATTTATACTGAAACAGGGAGGCACCGTGTATCTTTGGTGATTTATACACACGATCAGCCAAGTTACTGAGCTAATATTAATTTGTTGGAGACATCAACCTCGCTCTGCAAGATAATTTAGATTGTTCCTTGTACGATTCCAGTGCATTCATATGAAGCTGTGGGAACAATAGAAATATTAATAAAGGACTTAAAAATGGGAACGCATATGGGAAAGGAAAAGCCCCATACATCCCTGAATAAATCTTGTTCCTTACAAGCTGGTTTTTTTCCTTCATCCTCATTCTAGTGAATTTTCTATATTTTTCTAGCCTGTGTTCATCACCATGGTGTTTGAATGCATTCAGGTAGTCCATTAAGTAGCATGTTCATCAGATCATTATACCCTGTCACCGAGGAGAGGATTAAATAGTGATATTGTATCTATTAATCTGGGAAACTGTGCTTCAGTTACAGCCGACTGGAGAATGGATGAAGAGATGAGTTTTATCGGTGTAGGGCTTTGATGGACTATGGGTGTTTTACTCCATTTGGTACTCTTTTCTAATCTATTTGTCTTTTAAAAAAATAATATTTGAAAATCCACATATTGATAGGAGAATTACCTTTCTTTTACTAGGTAATTATCAAATGTCATGTAATAGTCACATAAAGAAAAGAAAGGTAGGGCCTGTCTCTCTACCCAAGGAGAAAAAATAAAATGTTATTTAAAAACTACCTTGCGAGTAAGCAGCCATTCTCCAAGGAAGAGGTGAGGAATAGAAACATTACTGAAGTATGTTTAGATAAGAGTACATCTGCTGTAGTGGGAAACAAACTACAAAACTGGGTCTCCTGGTACTTAAAAAGGAAAAAATCCATCTGCCAGCACCTGGGATTGGAGGGCACACAAACGAACATCAACCAAAGTTATGATAAAATATTAAAGAAATATTTTAAACTATTCCCATGCAGCATTCCACTTCACTGCAAGTACGTGCGCAGGGACATAGAAGACCATGCAGTTAGATTATACTGGCTTGCTGGAGCTAGATGGAAACATCAGACGTTACGTAAAGGTTTTCAAACCCAGATATTGCATCCCGGCAGGGAAAGTGACTGTTGGGAATGGGGACATGTTACATAAATCTTTAATTAACCAAATTAATTCCTTTTTTAAAAGCTTTTGACTACATAATTGAAAGTTTTCCAGAGTGGCGTACGTCTGCAATCTTTGCCTTTTTTAAATGTAACCAAGATTTTATGAAATTAACCCAATGAGATGCTTGCCTTCATCAAGTTATGCAGTTTTCATTTACCTTTGTTTTCAAAGCAGTCATTTAAAACTTTGGTGGGGAGAAACTCAAAGAACTTGTATATTCAGCTGAGACAGCATTGTGGCCAGTTTTCCAGGCTGCATTACTGAGCTCATGATTGTAAGAGTGGCCAAAGGGTGTGAAATGTGGATTCTGAGAAGGCGGCTGGCAGAGCCGAAGGGACATTCATTGACAGTGGCTCTGCACCCGCTTGGACACAGCTCTGCCAGAATTTAAGAGGTACAAGTTTAAAATATAGGCTTAATGGTGCTTCTTTAATTACCAATTCCCTTGTAACGGAGCCCCAGACTGGAACGGGAAATGGTATCACACTTGGGGTCGTGCTGCCTGCGTTCGGTTATCCCTGCCCTGTTCCCAGCACCTTGTGTCATCAGAAATACGGGAACCGGGGAGAGGTTAGCGGGAGGTGATCTGAGGGAAGGCAGAAGGCAAGTGTCCTTTGGGTTAAAATACCACTGTAGGGGAAAGGCGGAGACTGCTTCCAGAGCGCTTCGGAGTGGAGCATTTCTCATAACGGGAATGAGGGGTAGCGGGAGCGTTCGTGTGCCCACTTGGCGACAGACACAGAGCTCTGTGAAGAGCAGAGCAGCGTGCAAGCTTAGTGCATGCAGTCCGTGTGTTGCTGTACTGTTTCCTGACACTTGTCGTTTATCTTCGTTTTTTACTGAAACAATTAGCTCACCCCCACTATCCTCTCTGAAAGTGTTGGTGATGAGCAGTTAATTATGAAATCACTTTATCACAGTTTCTTAAATGCAGTCTGCTGATTGACCGGTGACAACACACTAATAATTACGTGTAACTCTTCCTGATTTATCTTGTTTTACAGTAAACTACATTTAATAATAGCAACCTTGCTTTGCCTCCAACCCTCTAGAGGTTTGCTTAAGTAATAATTACTTGCAGATGCAGCTCATTTGTGCCCTGATTCACACCCAGTCAGTCCCAGGGAGGTCAGGCCTTTCACATTTGTGCTTTCCATCTCCAAGAAAACCAGAATGTTGGTAGAGAACAGAATGTATAAAAGAAATACTGCAGGATCTGTGTGTGAACGCTGCCCATGGGAACAAGGGCTTTGCCTCGCAACCTGGGGAGGGTCTTCCTCAAGGGATCCCCGCTGTTAAGGTAAGAGGGACTGCCTGCCTTCCTCTGGGTGACCAGGTTTGGCTGGAGACTTGGGAGATTGCTTTTGACCAGTTTCACAACCTGAAGTGCGGATCAGGTGGTTTAATTTCTCTGCCTGATGCATCTGGCACCTGTCCGTCCTCCCCAAAATCTTTGCATGGCTCCTGCAAAAAGGCTCCTGAATGGGATGGGACAGGGAAGGCGGTGTTAGGAGAGCTGAGCACAATGCAGTTCGATGGAAACAGAAGTCAGGGTAGAGAAAGCTCCGTTAGCTCTCGCGCTGGAAGGACTGGTGCTGTGCAGACTGTGCTCGCCTTAGACAGGGGCGAATCCCCTGGGGAAACAGCTGTTGTGAGTGCCTTGACACCAGCGTGGGGGAACCTTCAATCGGATTACACACACTATTAGACACTGGTGAAGCTAACTGCCAGATGCAGAATCCATTGGAAATCCAAGTTCCATTAGATTTGCTACCCAGCTTCCCATGGCGTGTGCGAGGGCCTGTTCCTGTGAGATGCTGAACACCTTTAGCTGGAGTCTTGCTGTTCACTTGCCTTCAGCCTCCCCTGGCTCTTATGGGGATTTAAAGGCTTTTATGGTGCAATAATCGAACCCCTTCTGAGCAGGCATTAGTGAAGAGGACATGGGAAATCATCCTGTGACAGGTTTTAGTCATGACATTTCAAAAGTGCTTTTGCCTGTGTGTGCCAAGTAAGGAAAGCTCCATATATTTGCGTGCTTTGTCTTTGTGAGCAATGAAAAAGATAACTGACCACTAGGTTTTCTGGGAAAGAAAGGGGCATTGTCAGGGAAGATACTGGAAAAGTTAATTAGAATACTAAATGAGCAAATATTTTACTGTCATTACTTAAGCTTTCCTAGGCAAAGAGATAACTTAGCATTAATTGCCTATCAGAGAAATGGTGGAGGATTATGACAAATGAATATGTGGGATACAGGATGAACACTCAGATACAGGAGAAATAGGGCAAAACAAATAATATTAATAATAATAATTTGCAAATGTATATGTCGGAAGTAGTTGAAGGATGTTTTAAAAAATTAATCTTGTATGTGTGTGCATGCACATGCAATTTTTTTTTTATTGAATTAGCAGGGACATCTTTCAGAATTATGAAATACAAGCTGTATTCTCCAATACTGAGAGCTCTTATAATTGCCAGAAGTACAGTAAATGTCCCTATCATTCTCTGGGTTTAATCTCAGCATAATTAGCTCCTTGCACAATAGAGTGTTTAATTTGAATGGATGCCAAGGCTCATTAAGTTAGAGAAGTAGTTCCTGAGATCTCTGTTGTTAAAATTGGGACTCTCATATGAGAGAATTTTCACTGGAGGTGTCACAGGGTTCTTTTTGATATTCCAGTATTAATTTTAGGCAGGAAACTAAATATTTAAAGAGATACTGATGCATTGTTCTACCAGGTCCCAGAAGTTGGACTTGGTACCTTGCTCAGAAACGTATGTACAGCCTAGCAGACCTTTTGGAGGAAATGGGGACAAAACCAGTGTGCAATTAGTGCTGCCTTGACCAGTGAAAGAGAATGTTTTTCTATGGAGGGGTGTGTATCGGTTTTTGCTGGCGATAGTTCAAAATAATTACTCTTCACTTGGAGAATAGGAAGCCTAACAGTGAATATTATTGGGATTTATTTGTAATGATGAAATCCTTTCATCAAATATTCTCGCTAGTACTAGTTTAATGTGAATTCTTGACTCTGATTATCTCTGTTCTGCTTCCCTGAGTCGTTTTCCTACTGCAGAAAACTATTTCCGATGCATATAGCTGGCAGTGGGACTGCACTGCTGACTGAGGGTAATTGTGTTCCTCCTATTACCTGGCAATTACCTGTGACTCATACATATTGTCACCTAAATTAAAGCAATGCTAGACTGCATCATCTTGATGGAGCTCATATTTCTGGTTTTTCAGATTGGAATACTAACTGTGCTGCTTCATGTCACTTCTAGACTCTTTGAAAGTAGGTGTCAAAGGCTGTACCGGGAATGTTTGAAAAAATATCAAAAGCCAGCCAGTGGGTTTGCAGAGTTTGAGGCTGATGCTGTGCAGAATTGCGTCCTTCTCTACACCACTGGGACCTTCTGTGTTACCTGTTGCTTAAGGTGTAAGATAGCTATGTAAACACAAGCTGATAGGAAGGAAAAAAGCCCCTCGAAAAACATCTCACATGTCTGAGGACCCTATTATTTTTCTCAGAGTTTGGATATTTTGTTCCTTCTGAAGCCCAATCTTTTTTGAGTTATAGAGCGGGTGGTGTCTGTTCCTTTGTCATGTTCTTTGCGATGGTCTCAGGACAGTTGGAACTACAGGATTTAAAAAAAAAAGTGAAGAATCGGGCCCCTCGAGTACAGAAACTTACTGTGTGCGTTGCTGACATGCTGAAGTCTGAAATTTCAGAAAGCTGTACCAGATGTCTTTACATATACATCTTGTACATCTCATATGGACTTGTTTCCTGTCTCTTGAGATTTCACAGTGCTAGCCCAAGACTAACGGACATGGTTTCTGTTTAAATTGTCTGAAACACAGGAGGGTTACTGTTGGGATCCGTCATGCTTTATGCATATGTGAAATAAATAGAAATATTTCTGTAGATCACATTTCTTCAGATGTGGCACACTGTCTGTATGAGATCCTCAAATACTTCTCCACGGTAGTTAACTATGCCCGTGTGGAAAAATCCCATTTTATCTCTTTTTGAGACTGTCTGGGAGAAGTGCACAGGAGGGAATTCGGTTCCTGATGCTCTGGTTTGGCAGAGGAAGAACTGCCTCATCTCTGTTTCTGTTGTCCCTGTCATCCTTTTACTGTATTTTTAAATATGACTTGCTGGCTCTGGGAGGGAAGAACGGTCTCTTGCTCTGTTTGCACAGGACACAATGGATCTTGGGCTCAGCTTGGCCTCGAACTTCCACCAGAATACCAACATAATTAGTATCAGCTTCAGACTGTGGTAGGGTGTGGAGGATGACTGAGTTATTTTAAAAAAGCTTAAAGAGCTCACACAGCAAAATTTGTATGAATTATGCGTTGCCTCAAAGCAGCCCTGTACGTTTTGTGCTTCTTCCAGTGCAGGTGATGGAGCTGTGGATATCAGGGCCTGCAAGGAAGCTGGGTGTGACATTTTCCAAGGGCCTGTAGTGACAGGACAAGGGGTAATGGGTTTAAATTGAAAGAGGGAGATTGAGATTGGACACCACGAAGGAATTCTTCCCAGAGAGGTGGGGAGGCACTGGGACAGGTTGCCCAGAGAAGCTGTGGATGCCCCTGGAAGTGTCCAAGGCCAGGCTGGATGAGGCTTGGAGCAACCTGGTCTAGTGGAAGGTGTCCCTGCCCATGGCAGGGGGTGGGAGTAGGTGAGCTTTGAGGTCCCTTCCCACCCAGACCACGTGGTGATTCCATGTTCAGTATTTTTAGCATGTGATCCCATTCCAGCACAACTGAACATGTCTTGTCTTCATTTTTAGAAAAATACTAAAATGGCCACAGGGGTCAAACTAGGGCTCCAGTTAGCCCCGTATTTTGTGTCTTTTGGTAAGTGAGTGAGAGGGGCGGCTGGTATGGGGGAGAACATGAGCAGGTGGTGATGGTGGTGATTCCATGTTCAGTATTTTTAGCATGTGATCCCATTCCAGCACAACTGAACATGTCTTGTCTTCATTTTTAGAAAAATACTAAAATGGCCACAGGGGTCAAACTAGGGCTCCAGTTAGCCCCGTATTTTGTGTCTTTTGGTAAGTGAGTGAGAGGGGCGGCTGGTATGGGGGAGAACATGAGCAGGTGGTGATGCTCCTGCGGCCATCCCTGGCAGGCAGTGCTGGCCCGCGGCTGGGGGCCTCCTTCAGCCAGAGCCTGTGTCTGCTAAGTGTTTGTAATAGCCCTTGACTGGATTTATTCCCAAGCATTTGTTTGTGCATCATTTTAATATTTCTGGTCTCTGCGGTGTCCCGTGGCAGTGTGGGCATTAGGCAAAAGGAAGAAGCACTTGTTTGTTGTAAACCTCCTGCCCTGTAATTCCACCTGATGCTCTGGAGCTCTTGTGTTGGCACAAAGCCTCAACAGTAGCTCTGTGGTCATGTACTCCGCAAAATCTCTGATTTCCAACGCGTGCTGGTGTATTCCTCTCTCTCCACCCTCAATCATCACTTTTCCAGCCCCAGACATTATATTTTTTCCCCTTTTTGAAACAAGCCATTGTATACCTGTGCTTGTCCTTCATGCCTTTCCCAAGAACTCTTTTCCATCCATTTTGCGAGGAGAGCAGGACTGCTCCCAGCATTCAGGATGTGGGTTTGTAAGGTGGTTGAGATGGTGTTTCACTCTTCTAATCCTTCCCTAGTCATTCCTTGGGTTCTGTTTGCCTTCAGACTGCTGTGGAGCATGGAGGTGACACGCAGAGAACTGCCAGCCTAAGTGATTACTCTGAAGTCTTCCCTGAATATTAACAGCTAATTTCAAGTCCATCGTTGTATATATAATTAGAGTTGATTCTGCATTGATTGTCATTGAATTTCATCTGCTATTTATTGCGCAGTGTTGTGAGAGCCTTGCACAGCTCTTTGCAGTCATTTTTGGTGCGAGACAGGTGGCAAGATCTGCTGATCACCAGACTTGTTTATTTTTAAATTATCCACAGATAACTTTTAAACTCCCTTTCCCACTTGATTTAGGAGTTGAGCATCTGTCTTGGGTGGGAATCCCTTCAGTGTCAACTTCCTTCCACGAGAACACCTGTCTGTTTGTTACCACTGTTTGTTTCCTGTTTTTAAACTGGGTCGCATCAAGCAAACATGCCACGTGAACATATATTTATTTTGATACATTAGTGCTGCCTCTCCTACAGTATGCCTATTTTTACCTGAAAATAGGTTATATTGGTGCAAATTAAGTGGGAACATGTTGAAGTTTGTTCACCCTCAATACTTTTCTTACCAGGATTTGTACCAGTTTAATGCAAATGGATTGGAATTTAATTTAAGTTGATATCATAGTATGTGAGAAACCTCTACAGAGATGAGCATATGTGGAGCTGACAGTAACATTTAATTCCAAAATGGGGAAAAAAAGAAAAAAAATCCATAAAATTTATTTTGAAATAAATTGGGGCCTTAAGGCAGCTGTTTAATATATAAAGTTACTGCTCTGAATTTATATTCTCTAGATTTGTCTGAGTCACTGAATTCAGCTAAATATTTCAACATTTAATAAAACCTTACCATATATTATTTTTAAGGATCTCAGAAGCTGTCACTTTGAGATCTTTCTCCTCATCACATAATTAAGATCAATGGATTAGAGCAGCCAATGTTGAAGTCTGGATAATGCTGGTCATTCTATATTGTTATTCTAAAAGCAATACCAAATAAAAATAACCAATGATACATGGATGCTGAAAACCTTTAGGTCTCCCTGCTTACAAGCTTTGATTAAGCAGTAAAAGCAGACCACATCTAAAAAGGTTGGGGAGGGAAATGAAAGGTCCTCAGGGAAATCACAGTGGAAAATTGCAAAGTTAGAGGTCTGAGTTGAGGAGCTGTGAAGATAGAGCTTTCATCCTAAGTGGGTGTTTAAAACCAAGTGTCATCTTGCAGTTTGTAGGAGTGCAGAACTGAGATTCCTTAGCTTGGTCCTGCTCCGTACACGTAGCCCACTTGGCCTCGGACATTGCGTCTAAGGACCGCAGAGGGACGAGGGGCAAATGAACGCGTGAAGCGATTGTCCCGTGGGACTTCCCGCCTCCAGTGGAGATCCTGGTAGTGGGGAAGGAAATACTGTTGTTGCAGCTTGCATTGAGCTGTGCTTTTAACGACCACCTGCACGTTGTTGGGAGGCATGAAGAGGTAGATATGTAGTTCCAGGAGGAAATCAATGGCGGTGGGTTTGCAGGCCCTTTGCTCCGCATGCTGAGCATGGGAATGGCTGTGGAAACGGCTCCTTGCGGGGAAAATGTAGGTCTGGCTGCCTGCAGGCAAGTGAACAATTACGGGATGGTGTGATAAACTGTACTTGTGCCACAAATGTCATTATATTATATTGAAGTAGGGCTTATTTTGGGTTGTAGTATTTTATGTTTGAGGCTTTTCGTGTTCAGGTACGAGAAGGTGCCTGCAGCATTGCAGAGGTATGAAAACCCCAAGGTGTAGGCAGAGCTGTTCGTACCAGCACCAGGTTTTGTTCAATATATCCTGCGCTCTTTCTGGGTTTTGGTAGACGGTAAGCCAGTGTTTCATGTGACCAGGGGATTCTAGCAGAAAAACAGAAGCGGGATGAGGTTTGCGACTGCCGATAGTCTGCAAGGAGAATCTTGTCTTTGCCTTTTGCTAGAACTGCTCTTCAGACCGCTGCGGCGGCTGATCTTCCATTAGCCCAGTGAGACAACTGCAAAATATAATATTGATTAGACATAAAAGGGAGAGCATGGCCCATAGTCCTACAGTTCTGGGTAGATGAATCCTGCTGTTCCTAGTGCTAATGGCTAAGTTATGACCTCAGCCCTGTCAGCCCGAATCTGGCCCTGCTGGAATCAATAATGTAGTTGGAGCTGTGCTATATTTTGCCTTTCATCTCCATTAGGTCTGGGGGTTGACAGAAGAGAGTAGGAATTGGCGGTTTGCCTCGGACTACAGAGATGGCCAAAAGTATGAAAATACAATCTTGTTGTTCGCCCAAACAAACGTCTGCCACAGGCTACTGAATCTTATCACACTTGTTTTGCCTGTGAAATATTGTTTGAACCGCGGTGATTACTCAGCCACTCTTTTATTTCCATTCATATTTTATCTATATCCTTCCCAGAGGAGGAGGGGAGTTATTTTATGCTTAATTAAGTGTAAATAAGTGATTGCCTGTTTCTTTTTTTGAGTTTTCTGGGCTTTTATTTCTTTATTTACATGCCTGCCTTTGGTCTGTTCAAGAAAACTAATCTGTGGAGGGACTGGCCTTTCTTAAATAAGTGAAAGCTTGATCAAAGCACTGATCAATACATGCACGCAGTTCCTGGGTGCTAAGTAAACAAATGAAGTGCTGTGCGTACCCTGCCAATGAAAGGTGAAATATGGTTCCTATTTTCCTAATATTACTCTTGGAGCTTTGCAGCTGGAACTAAACTGCCACTTTTCTTATAAATTGAGTTGTAAAGTGCTTGTGCCAAAATGACAAGGAGTTGCTTGAGAAGTTGGATGAATGCAAGCCTGCCTTTGGCCAAAGTACTGGGAGCCCAAGTTTCAGTGTATTGTGAGGGTGAAGAATGTGTCTGTTGTCTTGTCCGCTGGGTAATGTGGACTGTGTTGGCCATGAGCCACTTGAGTCCGAAAAGGATTACGTAGGATTGAGATTTATACAGGAATTGGAATCTGGGGAGAGGTTGACGGAGCAGGTACACCAGAAATTGGAGACCTCTTCACTGCGCCTTTCTGATGCTTTTTAATCATTTTGTTTCCAGCAAAGGGATTGTGAATTCTTAAGGTTGCAGTCTTAGAGAAACATGGAAAGCAGCCACAGGCTGCTTGGATATTCATGTGTCCTGTAAGAATGAATATGGTATTAAATGTAAAGCTTTTTTATCTTCTGATTATCCCAGATAGTATTAAAACGGAGGAAAAAAATACTACTTAAAAATTCCATATACTTTTAATGTTCTGCCTAGTTATTCCCAAATTCTTCACAATAAATACCATTTTTATATCCTTTTGTTTTTTTTGTTCTGTGACTGGGAATCCAGGAGATGACCCCCTCTTGCCCCTCTCTAGATTTAGCGGATAAGCATGTTCATCTCTTTCACTAGAAGTAGTTCACTTACGTGGAGATTTTGATGCTTGTTTTTTGTAACCTTTCACTTCTGTATAGTCAAGTGACTGTACAGGAATGTTAGCTTTCATTTTTAATACAAAAGAAGTTGTTTCCTGGCCTTCCACTTGGAAAGGTAACTGCAGTGCACTTTTAAATTATATCCTTTGATAATTTCGTGGTAATATTCCTTCTATTTTAGCTGTGTTGAAAGGTTCCTAGTTCTACGGGCATTAGGCTATTGCTGTAGTTGGTGGTGGAAATTTAACACCAGCTTACTGCTCTCATGTTGAAAAATGTTCGTTTCTGCTCCTGAAAGTTTTTGGAAAAGTAAGTGGAGGCTAACAAAAATGGTTTTCACTTTTTTGCATTATTAATAAAGGCTGACATGTATATATTCAAGATATTTCATGGGTGATGCTACCGCCTTTCTTGCTGCAGAGGTCACGGCAGACCCTTTGGGTTGTTGCGGGCTCTGTATTCCCTGCAGCGAGTCATCCTTTCAGCACCTTTTGCAGAAGATGATTCCTTTGTGCATTCCCTGTCTGGCATGTGTAATGGTGGAATGTGGCTGATTTTTTCTTGTGAAATCACTGGGGAATTAGGTGCTTGGAGTAAGTTTTAGAAACTGCAGTGTACTGTGCTTTTTGTCAAGCAGGAAGGAGCTATCAATAAACGGAACTGCTGTGCCTGGAGAGGACGTTAGTAACGACATTAGCACTGCTTTTAAAAAAAAAATATTATTAATGCCATTATCAGCGACGTCAGTTTTGATCTCCATTCTTCATATGCATCCCTGGGCTTAAGACTGATGGAGTTAATCTGCCCGGTGTAAGGTGTGGGACACAGAGTGTGAACGAGCCAGCTACAGCGGCTGGAGCTGACTGCATTTTGGTTGAGTGTTACCATATTAGCAGAAAACGGTGGAAGCACCTTTTTTTCCCTAAGGTAAGGTAGATACTCTTTCCAGACTCCTGTTTCTCTTTGGCTTGGGAAGAAGCCTAGATGACGGATGTAGATGTTTCCCTTGGGTAGCAGAGATGAGGCTGGATCCCAGTTTGCCCTGAGGAGTGAGGCTGAGGCACAACAGTTGCGTTTGGGCAGCGTTAAGGCCTGGGCTGTGGGACAGCACAGTTTAGGTATCTCTGTGAGCAGAACAAAGTGAAGTGCCACCTAATTCCCGCAGCACTGATGTGACTGCGAATGGCTGGCACTTCCACGTGGAAAATGCTGTGTTTCTGTGAAGAGTTTGTTGTCATTTTTCTTCTTGAACGCTTTTATCCCTTAAATCTAAACATTCATATGTCTTTATGGTACAAACGGGTAGTTTTGTGTCTATATATGTATTTGTTTCAAAACGCTATTGCCTATGGTGTCGTGATGGGCAAATAAGTAGTACCGTGCCATGTTCCGAGCCTAGCATGTGTGTTCTGGGTCGTAAGTCTTTGGGAAGAGTTGGGTTGCGTGGGACACAGGAGAATAGGGTTGAGTAGAGCGATTGAAGAGAGACTCTGGGGAGCGGGTGGGCGTGTGAAGCCAATGGCACAGCAAATCTCTTTTTTCATACTGCAAGCCATCATATTGTTGAAATATACGTTTCTGGTTTTAAAGTTCTTTTTTTTTTTTAAGGCATTGCATTTCCCTGATCTCTTTTTGAAACATTACTGTGTGCAAGCAGGTGTTGGAAAGAGAAGCGTTTGTGCAGTTATCTGTCTGTCATCACGGTAATTGTGACTGGAGAGCTCAGCCAAGGAAGAGGAGTAACATGGGTGGTGGTTGAAACATACGTCACTTCTTAATTTGTGTGCATAGTTGTTTAGATTCCTGCTTGCTGAATATGTTTCTAAAAGGTGTCTTGTTAAGGAAAACCATGAGAAGTTACCCTGTGCTGTTTAAGTTACTGGGATATGCTGCTGCTTAAACTGTTTCAATTAAAATTTAGTACAGTTTTTTCGTCCAATTGTTTTCAACTGTTTTACCTAATACAGCACAATTTACTTTCGGCCAACATAAAAGCAGAAGTTGTAACTTGAATCAAAACCTACAAATTAGGTACCATTAATTTTATATTAACATTTTTCTAGTTTGTTCATATGGATACATTGTAGGAATAAGTTTTATAGTTCTTAATATGGTAAATGTCCTTATGAGTTAATGCTGGTGAATAATTGAACAGAAGGTGTAAGAGGGTAATTAAAAGTCAAATTTTAAGTGTTCCAAAGCTGTGTTACCAGTTTCCTAACAAAGGACTGTGACAGATGTTTTTGCATTCAGACTTTTATCTAGATAGGTGACACATCATTATCAACAACTGTTGATTAAGAGCATTTAATACCCTAGGGACATGGTGTGCTGAAGGTTGGAAGCCTGCCTTGGAAGACGCTTACATCTGTGTGTGGTTAAAATTTAAAAGCTGTTGTCTGAGTTATTAGGTCTTTTTTTTTTTTTCCCCTTTCTTTTTTCTTCTCTTATTTTTAGTGTCGTCCCCCCCCCAAAAAAAAAAGCACATGTATTCAATTGTATGAAAATCCACCACTGGAAAATGTTACGTAAGTCAGCTGATTTGGCAAGTTTGGTAAAATGAAATGTCCCATTCAACTTCCCACAGCATCTCCAAGTCTTCAATGTTTGCAAGTTACGATCAAGTTGGAAAACAGTCAAAAGTTTGTTGTGTATTTTGTTCCTTTTCCTAGACATTAATTTTTAAGTATTTCCTTTGGCTTTCTCTTGCTTTCAGACGCACAGGTGCAAGTCATCGCACATATTCTCAACTTTTGACACAGTGCAGATGAATAAAGAGCAGTAGCTGCTTTTGTAAATCGAAGTGCAGTGTGTGACCTTGCGTTTGCTCGGTGAAAGCCGGGAGCCTCGAAAATGTAGAACGCGTTTCAAGCGCTGACCTCACTGTGGTAGAGCGCCGACACGTTGCCTTGTTGACAGAAAATTGCACGCAGAAATTTGTCACAATTTAAGTTCTGGACTCCGTGGCACTCTCGGTTCTTTCTAATGGCAGGTCTGTGACGGCTGTCAGGATACACAGCAAGGTGGGGAACGCCAAACCGTGCTTTGCGAGAAGTACTGGAGCTCAGGGAATTCATTAGGTTGGTTTTGATCACCTTCAGTTATTGAAGGAAAAACAAAAGTGTATTTTATCTTAAAAGCTTCTTTTTAGGGAGATGCTTTATAAAATTCCTGCTTTTTATGAAGCATTGGTTTGCTATTATGCTGAGCTCCTCATGTCTCAGTTATGTGTTTTTGCTTATATAAGGCATTTAAGAAAGCAATATATGGCTTAGTTGCTGCCTATAAATTCAAATAAATCCACAGCTGAACTATTTAGGGGCAATAGACACAGACTTTGGGGGGAAGCAGGACTTCATTACATTCCTGAATGCATTTAGATACATTCAAACAAGGTTAAAAGTTTTGTTTGAACTGACAAATGGTGGAATACGTCTGAGTCAAAGCAGCAATTAGGGCAAATAGACTGTGCAGATAAAGATGTGAATCCCTGCAGATTCAGATAAAATCCAGTTTTATGACCCCATAGTGGCATACAACTTTTTGACCTCATGCAGATGGAAAATGGTGCCAGAGGATGGGTTCTGACTCTTGTTCCCACACCCGCTGGATGCGGGACGTGGGAAACGCTGAACACAGCCTGCAGGAAAGCCAGGCGAGCGGTGAGCTCTGCTCGGGGACTGGCACGCGTGAGATGCTGCGAGACCCAGCCTTCGCCCCAGTGTGCTGCTTGGCCCTGGCTGCCAAGGGGCTTTCTCAGCCAGGGCCCCTCCTGAGCAGTGTTGGATCTGGAGGGGTGGGAATGCTTTTATGGGATGGATGCAGGTTCTTCAGCTGGGTGACTCTGCTGGGATAAGTAATGAAAGAGAATGAGCTCTACAGGGATGAGAGAGGGAAATGGAAGGGGTTTCCCAAATTATTGGTGGCTTTTCCCTCCTTTTCTTTTGATGCTGGAATACAGGGTGCCGTATGTGCTTATCTACCTAAGAAATCAGAGAGGAAGAAAATCTCAGTAATGACAGTATTGAATTATTTGTGGGTGTGATTCGAGAAGCTGGCAGGAAACACTTTTCTTGAAGGGCAAGAGCAGATGAGCAGCAAGGACAGGAGACAAGCCTTTTTTCACTTGCCTCCCACCTACCGTTTCTAACCCCTCATAACCGCCGAGGCTGGCTTGCACGACCCGTAGAGGCATTACGCTGGCAAAACACCGCTCTGCTCAGACTGCAGATTTTAACGTGAAACGGTGAAACTCGGTGTTTCGGTTGTGAAACGCGAGGCGTACGTGCAGATGTGCAGTGCGTTCCGGCGGAGCTCACGCGGCTGGCTGAGACCAGTGCGTGAGCGTGGGTTCTGGTGCCTCTCTCACAGTGAGGAGTAACTTGGTGTCTGAGCTGAGCCCCCATAGCCCAGATGCTCTGCACCCCTCATGCCCTGGAGCAGCTATGGCTACAGCAAGGAAAGGGCGCTGTGGAGAGCTCTTTCTCATTCGTAAAGGGCCAGCGGGCTGTAACAGCAAATGTTAAACTCGTATTTTTCTTGTTCGGATGTCCAGCGGCATCAACCTGATCTACACATCCTGCTAGACTCTGACTTCCCAGTCTAGGAGAGGGAATCCTGCCCAGGCTTTCCAGGCCAGCAGGATTTGTTGCTAATTCCCTGCCCGGGGCCCTTGTGAAATGTAGTGAGGGTTGGCCAAATGGCGTGTGGCCATCGTCATGGGGTGGAGTGACTGTCACTAGACCTGGCCAGGCTCCCCCCTTGAAGAGCTGTTGGCCACCTGTGTCTACTTATTTGTGCCTTCGTTTCCAGATGTTATTCCACTGAGGCTGACTGGGTGATGGGCATATCAGAGTCCCCCAGAAAAAAACAGTCCTTTCATCTTGACCTACGGGGCCGTCAGAGTCCCTAATCAAAGGAAATTGCTTCTGCCTTAGTGGAGAGGAAGGTAAAAGCTTTTGGGTCTCACAGCAAGGATTCGTCAGAAATCCTGCTTCAGCATCCCTTAATTGTGCCTTTAGCCTTCCTCCTGAAGTGCTTACCTGGAAGAGTTAAATTAATCACCAAGCCCCAGTGCCATCGCTGTTTTCCTGTTGTTTTTCTTGTGCTGTGAGATGATTAGCTGACTGCACAAGCCTTGCATCTTGAAATCTGAACTTGTCTATTGGCATTTTTTTATTGCCCTGAAATGTCGGTTAACATTTAGTGCATCGTATTAAATATTACTATACCCTGGGTGTTCTAAAAATTGATAAACCCATTAAGAGAAATGCAGGGCAGGTGAGCTTTCAAGTAATGGTTTCTCAGAAATGTTAAATATATTTTGCATGTACTGGAGATTGGTTTTCCACATGGTTAAACTGACAGAGAATTATTTGGTTGACATTGCTGCTTAACTGCAAGTCTTTGTTAGTAATCCATCTTCACATACATTTAAGTTTAAAAATTATTTCAGTTTTGAATTAAGTGGATTTTAACTGACCCAAAGGGCAAACCTTCACTCCAGATGTTTGTACAAGAAGTACACATCCTCCTCTCTTTCCACGATGGAGAAATTATAGAAAGCAACAGTTGGAAATACAATTCTGAAGTTTTTATTTTGTACGTCTATTTGTTCACTTTGTTGAAGGGAATGCTTCAAGCCAAGCGTTGTGCTAATACGCCTTTTATTTATTCAGCGTGGGAAGTCCATTTCTTGTGCTCATACCTTGAGGTTGCAAGCTAGTAAATGCTAAAGGTGTATAAATTGTAGGTTTCTTGGATGTGATTTTTTTGAGTTAATAAAGCATCAGTATTAAGTTCCGTGTTCTCCATAAGTGCATAGACATATATTTATGCAGACAATCAGAGCTACGTGGGGTATCAGCCGTGCTATTTATCCCGCAGAGAGATGGCCCTTTTCTGCCTGGTCTTTTTTACTAACACGGTAATGAGCCCTAAGCATCGATCAGATACAGCAAATAGGAATCAATTATGTTTTATGAGGTTAAATGGACCATAATGAAAAGACTGTTGATATAGCACATATTTATTATAATTAATCTACCTAAAAATGAGTGATACTGGTATAAAAATAATGTTAGCAATATCAGTGTGACCTGAATACTAAACTCCTTTTGAGGTCATACTGGCCTATCTGCTCATCTCGGGCAGGACAAGCAGGGATGGAATAGTTGCATGGTGTGCTCACAGGGTCTGAGTTAGGGTTTTATATTTATGTGGTTATTCGTTAGAGAACTCAAAAAACAGCAGGAACTGCCCAAAAGTTTTGTAGCAGGGGTTCTGTGAATTCAAAAACTATTCTATGCACAAGGTAAAAAGCAAAGAAAGCTCCTCAGGAAATATGCTGGGTAACTTCATTGCCCTAGTAAGTAAGAGATGCTTATTCTGTAACGCTTCCGATGCTTTGAATCTGTTTAATTTTTCATCAAACCGCTCTAAGTAACTTTACTGTTCCAAGTTTCTCGGGTCGCAGCAGCTTAATTTGAAAACATGTTGAGCTGTTCTCTCTTTCACTCTTTTCAGCCAGATTTATAGGTGATAGGAGCCTCGGGAAATAAGACACGTGTTGGCCAAATTCCAGGCTCTTCCCGACCTGTAAGTCACAGTAATGGCTACCAGGAACCATGCACTTAGCAGAAGAGCAAACTAATTTGATTTCATATGCTGTAAAAATGCAAACCAAGCATAGCTCTAAGGATGATAATGCAAAGTGAAACAGTAATATTGTATTACACTAACCCTTTGACCCAGTGGCATTTAAATCTTAAATATTTATGTATTAATGTTCTTTGAGAGGTTTCCTTCAGTTATTGGAACACGACGTGTTCAGGGGAGGAATTTAGGGATGTTTTTGTCCTAAGTGAGGGTAAATGTTTACTGCAGAATTTCGTGCTGCTTCTAACTACCCTGCCAGCTACTGATTCTATTTGAGTGCAGATGCTGTTGCACCACTGAAAAAAAAAAAAGTTTATTTTTAAAAACAATTGTTGTCTTTAGAGTAAACTGATACTTTATAGATTTTTTTCTTGCTTCCATTTTTTAATTAAAATTTAATTACAGATTCACATGCCAGAGTTTGTCATCTTTTAGCGTTAATTTTTCCTTATTAATCCGTAACCACAAATTTAACATAAGGACAAAACAATTGCCCTTTAATTTCAGAGTACAGATTTTTGTCATTGTGACTGACTTGTATATACTAAAAAACAGTGAGATTTGAAGACACTTTGATGTTTGTATTTTCTCGTAGAATGGTACATAAACAATACAGACAACTTTCATTTTCTGTTCATATCCTTGACATTAAAGCAAGACTAGAAGCTTTAAAGACAAATAAAGATTTGTAATAGTTCTTTTTTTCTAATTAACAAATCATCAGAGAAGTGTGAAGTTCTGAAGCGTTACAAAAGTTGGCAGAGCACACAGAATGACTTCTGCAATGCAGAATGTAGTAAGAGATTCTTAAGCAAAACACATAAAGATGTGGGAGTCCTACGTTTATCTGATTTTTCTTAGAATTATGTTTAGCTAAGCTCTTGGTGACTTTATCATTTATTCAATAAACCCTGTTTATTAGTATAAGCTTCTCTGTTGCTCTTCCTCTGTATACTGTTATGGTTTATTTTGGTTAATTTTTTCTTAGTATCTGCATAATCATCTTCATAAAAGATGTCCCCAGCACATTTGGTCCCACCAGTGTGTCACAGAAGGGCATGAACGCACGAGGAAACACCCAGGTGAAGTCATCCGCTCTATGGTCTTAAGATATTACAGTCCTTATGGTAACCATGAGGTGGTTTTAGGACTTGCTGAAGGACCTGGGTTTTTTTCCCACTCGGCCTCTGAGAAGATTGTAAGCACTGGCAGCTGATGTCCTCTGACCTTTTGTTAGGATTTTGTGTGTCCCTGCTTGAGATTTCCTTTGGGTGGGCACGTCTGAGCCTTTGCTGCCTGTAGTCTCTTTTATGCCTTGTTCCCCAAAGTCTTGGGTTCTGCCATAGCTAATTCGGGCGCGTGTTGCAGAGTAATTGCCCCACTGAAGCACTGCGCCTGCTTTGCTAAGTGCTCTTGCTGATGCCATGTGGGACACTTCCTTTTGGAGACTTAATAAATTAACAGACAAGTGAAAACCCCTTGCAGCATACAGGGAAGAGGACTGCGTGGAAGGGCACAGTGCAGCTTCTGGCCAACAATTGGGTTATTACCTGCTGAATGTATTGTTGGAACAGAATGCATTGCATGCCAGCAGTTGGCTCTTCTCTAATAGCCTGACAATAAGCAGACTCTTAAGAGGTACCTGGTTCATACAGTGTAATAATTTAATCTTGTTAGCGTGGGTTTTATCTGGGTTCATAATTACAGAATTTGGTGATTTCCTCTTGGATGCTCCTCTTCCTCCTGTTGTGTGCATGGTCTGCAATAACCTTCTCTGTGCTTAAGCTCGAGTTTAGAAAATACTGAACAGTTGTAGCCCCTTTCTACACAAGCCAGAGCTGCACAGGCCTGCAGGGGCAAGTTCAGGACTGCAGTCCTGGAAGGGGCTGTGCCCTGTCACCTTTTAATGGCATTCAGACAAGTACTTAATTCTTTGGGGTACGGAGGTGTCTAGTTGTCACAGCTGAGTTTGTGGTGGTGTGTTGGGACCATCCTAGGATGCTGTGCACAGAGAGCAGCTGCGGTGCTGCTCCCGAGGAAGCGGCTCAGCCTGGCACAGGGCAGGGAGGGTGGGTGCCTTCCCATCTGCTCAGGCTGCAGCCGCTTACATTCCCAATCTTGGACTTCTTTGGCTTTTAAAGTTTAAGTAAAAAGCAGCAATGAAATTTTATTGCGTTAGCTTTCTCTGCATTAGAGCACTGGAAAATAACTACCTAGAAGATCAGACTGGGCAGCCAGGCCATGATTCTCAATTGCAGTGCATGGCTTTTCATCTTCGTTTTAAAAAAACTAGATTGATCCGTTAAAATGCACATTTTAATTTCATCAAGAGTGCTAGTCGCAATTAAAGAGGCACTGAAGGTCAGTAGTAAAAGGCTTGGAAGGATGGGAGCCGACACCTGAGAACGTCAGGATTATCGCTTCCTGCAGTAAAACCGTGGATATTGGAAATGAGCGTAAATAAAAACTTATTCTTGGCGGACCTCTTTGAAGCTAGGATGTTTGATTCCTCCCCCGGGAGCTCATTATCTCTCGAGTGTGCTCATCTTTACGTGGGCTTCGTTTTGACATTGGGGATGTAGCTTGGGCTGTTGGCAGCTGGCTGGCAGTGCTCCGCTGGCGGGTGGAGGGTTGTACGTACAGCGTGCTGCATGAAATTTTGGCAGAGTCTTTTCCTACTCCTGCTAATCTGATAGGAACCTGTGGCTGTGACAGCGTTCAGGAGGGGGTGAAGAGGGAGCTCCCAGCTGGGAGCTGTAATAACTGCTGTCGGGAGCCGCGCAGCGGAGGGAAGATAGATGGAGTTTGTTTGTATCTTCATCCCTGTGCGGTGGGGCAAGCAGGGAAAGCCTTTTGTAATCTCGTCCTTTCCTCCTTTAATTTTTCCCCGACATTTAAACGGAGCAAACAGAACTAAGAGGCGCTGGCTGCCCTCGGGGGTGTTGTGGTGATGTCCCCCCTTGGGCTCCTGCAGCTACAGAGGAGCTTTGTTTGGGAAGATAATTGGTGTTTGCAATTGCGGTTACATCTGCAGCAGGGAGGACCCATAGTACCTGTTCAGTCCCTGTGCTGTCCCACGCAGCTCGCTCCTTGGAGAAGAGGCTTTTGTGTGATAAACAACAATAATATCGATCTGCAGATAATCTACCCCTTTCACACATCCCCCCTAGAGAAAAAAGCAGCAGTAGCAGTGTGTCATCCGCATTTTTTTTAAAAGACAAACCAATGATATTGAACAAACACAGCAGAAACGGAGAGGCTGACTCTGCTTGTGGTTTGTTGTCCTCCGATTCCAAAGAGAGAGGGAATTTCTTGATGATTGCTTTGAGAACCTGGAGAATTGTGCTGAAGTCCTGATTAACCCACAAGTTTTTCAAGCCTCTCCAGTGCTTTCAGCGTGAAAGGAATTGGCATTTGCAAGAGAAAGAATCATTGTTTAAATAGCAATGTGAAATATCTTATTTATCTTATCATTTTCACTGCCTTCATGATTCAGGTGAAAGCATGAAGCTTGCAGTCTTCATTTCTCACTACACTCCGAGCTTTATATGAAAAATGAACAGCTGAGGCATTCTTTCCTTTTCAAATTTTGATGATGGAAGAAGTGGTCTTAATTTTGTAATTCTATGATTGGTTTTAGGTAAAAGGAAATTAATTTTCCAGCAAGAAAACCAAACCTACTGGGAACCCATTAGAAAGTGCCTAGAATGACACTGTCACCCCTTTGATTTAGCGTTATATACCCTAACATCTGCATCTGAGGGAACAATAGAGCAGATCTTATGCAATGACATTGAACTGCAGCCAATTCTGTTTGCATTTACTGCCCCTAGCTGAATAGCAAAAAATAATTGCAGCCAATTCCTGAATTAATGTTCCTGTGCCTCTGTGGATTAGAAAATATGTGGGAAAATAAAATACAGTAAACTGCTCATCTACTAGAGTTATTTCTAATAAATCCAGAAACCAAGAAGCAAATTCAGATTAGGGTAGAAATTTTTAATAAATATTTCCGTTCAGGAAATCAGATGATGTATTGGTATTAGATGCTGGCGATTAACTACATACCATCACACTGAGAAGTGGGTTGGATACTGGGCAGAAGATATTAAAATCCATCATTTCTGTATCAGTGGGGACAGACAACTTACATCCAAGAGCTCTTGCAGAGCTGAGGAGCTGATTTCCACTAAGGATGAGTGCTGTAAATTGTTCTGAAGGAGATGCATACCCAGCTGAGAGGCAAGATGTAAGACTACACTCTCCTATCCTGGGGCTCTTGTCTCTCCAGCTCTGTGGGATTGGAGGTCCAGCGTTTCAGACTTCAGGGCCAAGAAATTAGGTGTAAAACTCCACACTTGGTGACTGCAATGATGTAGACAATGCTGTTTGAGTCTCAAGTCTTGGGAAAATGCTGGATGGTCTCCGGTGCTGGTTGTGCAGGAGAATGATAGTCTTGTTTTAAAAGCTGGGAATATGACTCAGGGATTACTTTTTTTTTCTTTCTGTTTTGTGAATCATTGCTATAATGTGAAATTTTAAATCAGAACAGAACCCTATAGTTTACTTTCTCTTCCTTGCTAACAGAACAACAGGATTTTAATCAACTTTAGTGTGACACTATATGTTGAAAACCACTTTGCACATAATTACTAAAAATAATTGTCTTTTGATCTGTGCATTATGCGCAGGACCGAGCAGTAACACAGGAGTCCTTCATTTGCATTTGTAATTCATGATGCTGTAATGGCACCAGCATAAAAATCTAAAGCTGTAGGTGTCTGTCGGCTGTTCATCCCTTAAATCTTTGTGGCTAAATGTGACATTCGTACCCTGGTGACGAAGGTGCAGACTCTGTCGGTTACATATTTTAAAGCCTGTGGTGACATGGATATTTCACAGCCCTGCGTAGTGTCGGTGGGATGTCGCAGGTACCTGCTCCTGTGGGAACCAGCGATTGCAGCCGTCCGGACTTCAGAGGCGCGTGCAGAAGAATCCTCTTCTCGTCAGGTGTGCTGGCTGGCAGCGGTGGTGTTCTAGGTCAGAGCACTAGCGAGTGCCTCGTGGGCATGCTGCAGCCATGGAACCAAGCTGGATTTGGTCGGTGGAGACATGCCAAGGAAGACTTGCATCTCCTTGTTATGCTCCAGGAACTGTAGCTTTCAACAAGCCTCCTGCCCTGCAGTGGCTCAGATCATTGCATTGCTATGTCATGCTGAATAATTCGCAGCATTTAGCACCTAAATTGGCTCATTGCAGACAATCCAATTAGAATAAAGTCTATTATCATTTGGGAACCTTGGGATGAAATAGTGTTTAAGCGATGAGCTGCTGTACAGCCGCCTGTGCTTCCTGTAGCTTCCTCCTGGTCCTGCAGCTCTCGTCCGCTGTGCGGAAATGGTGCCGGGTGCTTTCGGAGGGCAGCTCCCGCTCCTGCCCTTGGTCGCAAGCTGCATTTTTGTCTGATGCACGGGAAGCCCAGGGTCTCGAGAGAGACCTAAGGTGCTTCATCTTTCTCTCTGCTCATACGTAAAGCTTCCTAAGCATTCTTCTTTTTGTCGAGGCAGACAAATTCAAATAGCGAGCGCGGTGATGTGAGCACGGTGGGGCGGGCGGACTTTGGCATGGGCACTGCTGGCGTGGCATAAGCCAGGCTGTTTCCTATCCTGGGCTCAGGCAGCCGTGTGGTCTGCTCTGAGTTTTGCTCTTGACCTTTTGCTCAGATACTGAAAGTCAAAAGGTACTGGGATTTGAAAGAGATGCAGTAAGGTCTGTAGGGGAATTCAGCAACCGCCGTAATCATTTAGGCATTTGAATCCCATGGACTTGCTGGAAGCAGGGCCTGAGCTACACTTGAAATCCCAACGAGGTGCATCTCTGTACCGTTGGGTCTCTGTGCTGGGCCTGTAGCTTCTGGCTGCTTTAGGATGTGGGTATTTTGGCTGTATTTATTGGCGGCAAATGGAGTACCAGTGCTTTTTACCCATTCTCCCCCATCTTGTACCCAGCCATGCACATTCTTCTTGTGCCAGTTCTTGAGCTGTGCAGTGAACTGATTTGGGAACTGTTCCAGGTTAAAAATAACTCTTTTCTTCATCAAACTTCAGCAGATGACGTAGTGAATGCATTCAGATATTTTTCTTATATCCAGTAGAAAAAGTGTAATAAGGTAGATAAATACATATAAGCAAGTTTGAAGTGTTGTATACCAGCTAAAACACTGACGAGAGGATAATACATGAATATTACATTATAGTATTAATACTGATTCCTAATGCTTAGATAAGTCTTGGCACTCAGGATGCTTTAGCAAGAGAAGATAAGGGCCAAATTCATTAGCTCTGGTGAGATTTGGATCTGCTTACCTTTGGATTTCATGAAGTCAAGCACTTGCATCCTGAGCAGCTGCTGCGCTGGGTTAAATCCTGCTGTGCAGCGGGAGCAGGGACAGGGAGCTCGTAACAGAGCAGGGAATTCGGCAGCGAGAGCATTTTTCAAGCGGGGAGATCAGATGCGTGTTCTGAGTATCGTTCATCTTGTTGAAAGGTTTTTCTTTACGTACCTTACATCTGACTGAATATCTGAGCATACATGCATATAATAACTTTTTCTCAGCCCTGAAAAACGTAGACTGGGATAGATTTTTGTGGTGCTTTGTATTTAAGTATTTGCCATATTCCTTGGTGACATAACAGAAATTCTCCACAGAATAACAGTAAGCACATTAATCTTCCCATCCAAGAAGGTATTCCATGCACAGTGTTTGGCGTGCTACAGCTGCATATTACCAAAAGCACTTTGATAATAAAATCCTTTTTCTAGTACAAAAAAAAAAAAAGCGCCAAGTGTAAGTATTTACTGTATGACATTTATACTGTGACACATAGTATTTTAATATGATAATTAGAAAGATGCCAAGTCTACAGGTTAGAGTACCCCTGAATCTTGTGATTTAAGCAGCTCAAGAGCTGTGGCTAGAGATCTGTTTAATATGGGCAAACTAATTCTGCTGCAGAAGTTAGATGAGTTTCCTTGCCCGGTCTCATGGTGTGTGTGGTACCTGAGAGGAATTGCTTTAGCTTTTAAGCCATGAACACCTAAGTGTAGCTGGAACGTGCCTCCTATCCTCTGTTGGTCCATCAGTTGCAAAGGAGTGTTCCGTCACATGCAAAAGCTTTTTT
>NW_010226054.1:61510-118750 GCF_000690775.1 Eurypyga helias
AAGTTTTTAAAACAGAATTACCTTAGTGTCAGGGTTTTATGGCACCTGAGCCCCCCCTCCGAAGCCCAGCTCTGTTCTCTGCCCCAAGCACGTGCTGCTGCCTGGGCTCTGCCGGCTGCAATCCTCTGCCCCCTTGGAGTCCCTTTAGGAGGAGTTCACTTTTGGCAAAAAAGCAGGGAATAGTTTCAGGCCCCAGTGGGATCAGCCCAGCAGCTGGAGCAATGGAGAGGGTGGTAGATACAGGAGTGTCCTTTAGCAGCAGTCCCAGGCTATGGCTCAGGGGTCATCCTCGGGCAGGGCTGACTGTGCTGTCCCAGTGTTTTGTCATGGCTGGTATTTCATCAGTGTTCGAAGAACCCTGTGGGGTTAAGGAATGTGGAGTTTTTATGGTATGAATACCTGGTTTGAGAGGAGTGGGTAGGACCAGGGAGCAGCATTTCTGTAGCTCAGCCTTCGCTACTGATTGCAGCCAGCTCTAGGAACAGTGCAGAAAGGGCTGCCAGGCTGACTGAACACCGGTTTGCAAAGGAACTTAGCGCCTGCTTCTTTCCTCCCTGCCCATCAGTGTGCTGGCCAAGCAGCCTCTTGGACGTGGGGCTGGTTACATCGCTGGGGGATGCACGGGTCTTCTGCGGAGCTGGTGCTTTGCGGTTGCTTTTAACACCGCTGTTGGTGAGAACCGGGGGAAACGCTGCACGTCTTCTGGGTATACATGGCTGTAAAACGCTGGAAAGTGAAGTGTATGTTGATTAAAAAGCCTTTTTGTTTATTCAGCGGTGATTAGCTTCAGAGCAGCGGTTGGGTTTTGTTTTTAATTTGTACATTCGGAGTCTCTCATAGAATAGCCAATTAAAGACAACATACATAATGAACTGTTACTTTTAAATGTCCTCAAAATAGAGGTTTAGATTGGAAGTGTTATCTCAACTTTAACTACACAGTAGCATAAGCTATAATAATGTGGTAATAGCTGGAGTCGACGCAGCAGGTAATGAATCTTCAGTTGGATATGAACTTTATTATCCAATGTATGGTTTCAGCTTGAGTCTGTCTCTTGTTGTCACAAGAGTAGCATTTGCATAATTAAATAAATGATCCTAAAACTGTCTGCTCCTGTGTGGCTGTGAAATACAACGCTGCTTTCTGTCAGTGCTCAGGCTCATACTCATGGATTATTGGAAAATGCATCACAGAACATTAACATCAAACCTTTGGTCTTTATGAAATATACAGTAAGCAGAGGAGCTGCTGAAAAAAAAAGCCTGGGTTTTGTTTCTCATCTTGCTTAATTGATCTTATCAGCAGCTCTTCATTGAAGAGGGAAATTGCAAAGGGGATTTTGAGGGCCTTTCCTCACTGGCTAAAGTTAAAAAAAGCTGATGCAGTGGTAAGGAAGACTGAAGGCATTAGGGATTCTTGAAAGGTGGGGGGAGATAAGCTTGTGTTCCCAGTTTTTGTTTACTTTCGGTGTTCCGTGAAGCAGATTGCGCTGACACTCGTTGCAGTGTATTAACATCAGAAGGCGTTTCAAGGGTGCACCTTCCACCCTTCCTGTGTGTGTGGGGTGTTTTATTATTTACTTTTATCCTGTGTCTGTTGTTGCTAAGGGCTGCATAGTCTGGTTTTTATTGCAAAATTCAGTGCAACCCGTGGGCTGTTGGGTTCCTATTCCCGTGCCACTGGAGAACGCTGGGCTGCCATAGCTGTGCTCCAGAGTTGGGTGGTCTTCGGCTCGGGACATGCACCTATAATCACTTCAGTTCTGGAAATCACCAGTTCAGTCCCTTGTTTTGGCCAAAACAATGTTAGAAGCAAAATAGCATGATTAATTTATTTTTCCAGTTGTAATGGTGGCTGTGTGCAGTTGCAACAGGGTGTAATTCCAGGGCCTTCGCCTTCAGCGCATGCTCCCCACTTGGAAGGTCCTTGGGTCTGTGTCCCATAGGTGATGGAGAGCTGTGCTCAGTAGATGTAATTGCTAATGAGGCTGGCAAGGCGCAGGGCATGATGACTAAGGGCAGGAGTATCACTAGGAAGGGAGGGGGTACGTGACCCAGAACATCCTTAGAATATAATGGAAGACTTTACCACTTTGGGATGTTTCTAAGGCTGGGAAGGAAACCAGGATTACGTTTTGTACCTCAAAGTGAGGTACAATAAAGAAATTCATGCTGAAATTCACAAATGAGTTTTCCTAATGGCTAGAAACAGGACCTCAGGACACGGAACATGGGAAAATAAGTAGCCAGTGCAGGAATGTCAACGGCATTGATATTCTGCTGCTGTCCTCATCCAGCGCCCACTAAAGCCCATGGGAGAAGTTCAAAAAAGACTCGTGTCACTTGTGAATTGTTGCACAGGCATTGGCACTTCTCAGGGAGGGGAAAAAAAAAAAAAGAGAAAGAAATGCTGCTAAAATGTCATATATGTTTCCAAGCTTTGTGTTTCCATAAAGGTGTCAACTGTACCGTGATATTTTCCAGACATAATAGAATGTCATAGTTCTACCAAAAATCTGTGATTGATTGCCACTATAATGAAAGCCAGTGTACATTGATGCACACATTTTAAACTATTTTTGCCTTTATGCTTTTCTTGTTTAACCTGACATTTCTGATTACTGTATCTAGGGGCCTATATATGTCAAATGTTTATAGTGCGTAAAGAGTAGGGTTTCTTTTTTGTTTTGAAATAGCACTAATCCTGGTTTTTGAACCTACAATTTCTTGAAGGCTTTTCTCCATTGTTGGACATGTTCTGTTTAAAAAAAAAAAAGAATATAAAATACTGCTATGTGGCTTGTGAAAGGAGCATGACTGATTTATAACAGTAGTCCAATCCTCTTTTTTAATCCATTGACTGAATTCAGCTTGTTCATCCTCAATTTATTTCCCAAGACACAGAGCAAACATTTAGTTGAGAAGTGGGTAGCTTATTCCATTTCCATATGTTTTTAATTGTCCAGTTCCTCTGAGAAAAGACCATTAACTGAACCAAATTACAGTTTGGATGTGAATTTTTCAGCATGGATCTCTGCCCAAAAGGTGATAAATTAGATGCTAAACTGTCTTTGATGGTGACCTGAGAGATTAACACAAAACTATTTTGAAAACAGAAGGAAAGATTTGTTAGCCAGGCAGTGACTGTCGGGTTTGGGCATCATAAATTCCCTCAGTACCCGCCTGACTTGAAGCAAATGACGATAAATAGGAAAATTTCAAGCGAAGTTAACCCTTTGGCATCCACATAAATCTTGGAATTATACTTGAGCAGCAGTAATGTTGAAATCACGAGGGAAGCAAAAACCTTCTGCCAACTAGTGTTTGCTGTTCAGGTTTTTGGTACCTTTGGTGCAGGAGCACGTAGAGGGCTGATGGGAATCTGTAAAATAACGATAACTGTAATCTGGAGGGGTTTGGGGGGGCTTCAAGTTACAAATAAAGCAATAACAAAATACAGCCGAACAATTAAATCACAAGTCCTCTGTGGCTTTGGTCCTTGTGTTTTGATTTTTATGCATCAACACAAGTAACAGAGAGGTATGTTTTTCCTCCACTACTTCTAACAGCCCTCAAGTTAAATGCGAAGCGTTCGGAGTGTTCCGTGCAGCTGCGTCTGATACATTAAATGCACAGACATGCTGGCTGTATTGACCTAAAAAAGGAGAAGATACGCATTCCTGTAACTTCAGCTGCTTTGTGGTCATTAGGAAAATGTCATCGTTTTTATGCTTACATCTGCTGTTTGATGGTGACCTTTGGCGAGCGCTCCCGGCACGTCTCAGCCGTTAATGCGTGCTGTTGTGGAATGCAGTGATTTACGGCAGCGTGGCCCAGGCGCGGTCCATCGCCTTGGTGGTGGAGGGTCTAGACATGGTCAGTGTGGCACACCTAAAGCACGCTTGCGAGAAGCAGGAATTAAGAGATGCTTGCATAAAAGGCATCTGTAGCTGGATCTTCCAGGGTGAAACAGGGAAGAAACCCATTTTTAAAGGACACTTGTTCTCCTCTGTCAAACACATTCCCCTTTAGAGAAAATGTCTCCTCCTCCCAGGGATTTGAAGAAAGCCTGGGCACGATGTTGGAGCGGATAATCTCTGCAGCTGTCTTTTTCAGCAAACCTCCCGGGAGAGGGAGGCGAAGCGAGCGTCTGGGAAGCCAGAAGACGGGATATTTCTTCAGACAAGTTGAGAAATAATCAGGGGCTATGGGAGGCATCTCGGGATGAGAATGAAAAGGAACAGATGGATTCTGGAGATTACCCAGCAGGATTTAGTGACCACGTCAACACGTAGGGTGGGGGGAGGATATTCAGTTTTAAGAAGTGCTCTGATTGCTTTTATTTAAGGCAGCCCTAAAACTGGTGACAGGGCTGGTGCTGTGTGATGCTGGGGTGCTGCCGATACAGGAGTAGGGCAGTCTCACGTAAATGTGGGAGCAGTCAAGAGAGGGGAGATGCCGGTGAGGAAATAGAACCTCTTACTTTTAAGAAAAACATTGGACTTGAAATTATCGTGGGGCAGCTGGGAACTGACATTTGTTGAATTAAAGGAGAATTATCTTTAGTTTCCATTGGGAGATGGTCAGGGTTCAAAGCTTGCAGCTTGCTTCCGAGTCCCCTTTTTCCAGGCTTACGTTGTTAAAATCCCCATCTTGTGTCGCAGTGCCTCGGTCTGGTGCGAGCGCAGCAGGTCAGGAGCAGTGCCCATCTCCGCAGACAGGCTAATTCCCCTCCAGTGTCACTTACCTGCTGAAATGAAGGAAAGAGATTGCTCTTTTCCAATACCTGAACAGGGAAAATTTTAATACTTTTGTGTGAAGCAGTTTTTGTAATGACATGGGTTTTTTCTGGGTTTTTTTGGTTGCTTTGTTTTCCTTAAAACTATAGTTAAATTTGCTTCTGCGACAGAAGGATGATAATGACCAACTAGCCAGATTATTTCTGGTCTCCCAAGAAGAGTTGAAAATGCTGAATTTTAAGACAGAATTTTTTTTTTAATAAGCTTGAGGTATAGTATAAAGCCATACCTGTCGAACATTGAAGAGCACTGGTTTTGAGCTGTGAGCAAAGACATGAAGGACATGGGGAGACACATTTGTCCCCTGCTCTCTCCCTGATGACCCTATTCAATAGAGTTGTAGGATTCCTACGTTTTTGCCTACCTATTTTTAGACATGGTTATTCTTTTGTTTCTTGTTGCTTGGCAAGGCCACTTGAATGAAAAAATTTCTGCAGAAAAATGATTATAATTACATAGAAGCAAGTGCCTACGGGGTGATGCTAAGAAATTACTTGAAATGCTTGCAAAATAGTTTCAATTGATTGGCTGGATTGGTGAGTTACTCTAAGAGCATAATGAAGAGCAAATGTAAATAAAATAGGAAATACTAGTCTCAAAAGGCAGGTAGCACTGATGTCCATTCTGCTCAAAATGGACTGCAAAAGGCTTGTAGCTCTTGTATAAATCATGTTCCCTTCAGCTTTGTGAAAGCTTTCAATGGAGCTTTTGAATCTTAAACAGGCAAAGCAGTCAGATCAGATGTAGACTTGGGTTTTTTTCTCCCCCACAGGGCACATAACAGTAACCAGATGCAGTAGCAGAGGCCAAGCAGACAGCTGTAATCCCACTGCCCGTGTCACCGCTGTTGATCCCTTTCATTATGTAGCTCCTTCTTGTACTTTCTGCAGTTCGAACAACCTATCTTCAGTGTTGCTGAATGTAATTTCCAATCTGCAAGAGCTGCCTTTCGGGTTTTCTGCATGTATTTCTGCTTTGGGCTTTGGTGGGTGTGTCACCTGATAGATACAACTCCTAGATATTGTGGATTACAGCTCCTCTTGAGCTGGTGCTGAATGTGTTTATCGGGTTGACTTTTGTAATGGTTTCAGCCAAAGTTTTGTGCCACTGGAAGGTGGGAACAATGAAATGTTTATATTTGAGACTGAAATCTCACCTTGACGCTGGACACTCTTGCCTTAGAAGTCTCCGTTTGTACTTGAATTTTTAAAACATTTCCAACAGACAGCATTTTCTGTAGAGTGACTGGTTTGGGACGAATCCGTTGGGTCGCATGGCTGGCATCTACTTATGCAATCGGCTTTGTGGCACTAGTGGCTTTGAATGAGTGAGTGTTCCTCTTCCAGACTTCCTTGTATATCCATTAGCAGTCCCTAAACCCATTGCAGTTACTGATTAAACACGTTTTTTTCATCTTTACAAACTGCTGGTGCTACTAAGAAGCTTTCAGGCAATGTAATGAAAGAAAAAGGAATCCTTGATCTTGATTTTGAGGAAGAACAGATTCTTTGCAGCAAGTACTTAATGATAACCCGGAGGACACTAGCATTTTGTCCTGCTTGCTCTCCCATATTCATTTCCTGTGGAAATCAAGATTAATTTTGGTGCAATGTCTATTACAGTGTTCTGTTTCCTTCTCTAGACTGTTAAGTTTATAAGAACTACTTATCCCTGTCCTTGGAGTTACTGTTAGGTTCTTACATTGCAGATTTGACTGTGTTTTTACAGTGGATTTTGAAACAGCTATGAGTTTCACTGGAAATATCACCAGAATTCTTATTTTGCAAATATTGAGGAGAACACATGAGCTCCACTCTGGTGCACAGATTGTGAAAACTTTGATTTGGGCTACAATATTTGGGACAGACTAAAAGTTCTGGCTTCAATTTTGCATTATGATTTTTTTATGCTTTGGTAATCGACATATAATTTTAACCTGAGGTGTTGAAATAATTTGGTTCAAAATGTTAAAATCGACCAATTCAAATTGTGGAGTAGGGAAGAAGCTTTATTCCACTCCAGATTCCCCTTGACTGTTTCCAGTCAAGATATCTGCCAAAATTAATCTCAAACTGTAAACCCTCAGCCCCAGATGTGGTGGCTGGGCAGAAGTGCGGAAGGCAGCTGTTTGCAGCTGGACAGAGCCTGCCCTGGCAGTGCTGAGATCAGCCTACCTTCCCCTTCATTTCCAGGGACGATTCATGGCATTGATACTGATCTGTGCTGGTCTCTGTAGTTTAGGGCCTGGCTAGCAGGACTGCTTTTGGGGCCAAGAGCTGTCAGGATGGCGGAGATCAACGGGAGGCCTGTCTGTTACATGTCAGGAGGAGGGTCCATTTGCTGGAGCAGCTTTAGCTTGGAATTCCCTTCCCCCTGTGTCTTGTCAGTTGGTATCTGCTGGCATTCGGGAGACGGTGGCAGGCTCATCTATCACCTGTGCTTTTGCTCACTGGGCTGATTGCAGAGATTGTGATAAACTTAATCTAGGGTGGGAAGTCTATTTTCCCTGACATTAGTCAATAAGCCATATATATCCTTGTACATGGGGCTACAAACCACATGGGATGATGCATTAACAAATCCCTAAATAGATGGCTTGCCTTAAACTTAATGAGCACTTTATATATACATGGGGAATGCGGCCACAGACCTCTTCCAACAGTCAGCTCCTGCTTTTATTTCTTGTAAAACCCACATCCTTTGATGCATTCCTCACATCTGCTCTGGGGTGGTACAGTCAGAAGTATGCAGCCCAAAAATGCATTGACTCAAAGCATGCCTCTGCCCTGCTTTGCTGCTTCTCCCTTGGATTCCCACAGTTGTCCCAGTGACTCGCTGACCCCTCGGTGGGTGGGTGTTGGCTTCATCAGATAGACGTCTAGCAGCAGCATCCCAGGAGCCAGTGTGCCTTCAGCTGGGGTACAGGAGGGGACTCGCCTGTGGTCACACCTGCTGGCACTGTCCTTCCTGGGATCCAGCCATCCAGTGGGACTGAAGAGAGGCTGCAGAGATTTCCCACATCTCGCTGGAGAAACCTTGGCGGTGTTGAATTCCTGCCTCTGTAGAAATAATGGTGGCAGTGGAGGAGGTGGTGACGGTGTTTTGTAGGGAGAGATGGCACAGGTTGACTGCAGACCATGGGAGCAGGGCATGCCAGGGAGAAGGGACGAGTTTCCATAATACAGCTGTAAATTGAGGAAGTGCCGTAATATATACGCTGTCTGCCATGTTGCACGGCTTTGCTTCAGAAGCCTCTCCTTTCGCTAGCTGCTTTCGAAATGCATAAACCAGGAATGTTTGCAAACCAAGCGCTTGCAGTTTGCGCAGATCCATATCACACATTAAGCATTCGCCAGGACCACTGACACATGGCTCTCCAAGCAGCCAGCTGGCCACTGCCATATATAAAAGTTTTGGCAAAATTGTTGAAACAGATTTCACTCGGGAGAGGAAAATGCGCTGGCTTTGAATATGTCTGATGAAAAGGTGGTGTCACAGAAACAAAGCCCAGCATTCCTGTCCCCCATCTCCTGCATCTTGAGCGCTTTTTGTGAGGTGATAGAGTTGTTTTAGTAACTTTGCTAAGCGTACACATACGTGCATGTACAAGCTTGGGGTGATTCTGCTTTCCAGCACGGAGGCTGTGAGTTATTTTGAAAGTCTGAGCCTTGATACTACCTGGTGCTCTGTGTGTGCGCCTTTTTGGTCTCACAGGGTGTTGGGAGTAAGTCAGAAATGATCTTCAGTGAGGAAAAAAGTAGCTCTCAAAGGGACTGCTGCTGTGAATTCGTGTGGACATGTGATGTGAGCCTTTGGACCTCTGAGACACGAGGTGGTACCCTGCCATATTGGACTGGTGCTCTTCTGCTGTGCACCTGCCTCTGGTGGAGGTGGCGGTTGTTCATACCAGTACTACTGGTATTGCTGGCGTGAGAAGTTATTGCTTGGAAGCCAAAAATAGATACTGCTTGTTTCTGGATGGGGATTTCTATCCCTTTTCCTACCTACATGGGCAAACACAAGCTGCACTGTTGTCAGGTAACCTTATTTCTTTGGACCACAGAGAGAGAATTCATCTCAGAAGTTTCTCAGGGAGAATTCCTCGTGGCATTTATGTTGTGAAAAAGGGCATTATCTCCCATCCTCAAAGCCAAACTTGACAATATTGTGCCACCTCTGTGAGCCTGAAGAATATAAGCACTAATACAAGTGAGAGGATCATCGCTGGAGAACCTGCTGGAAGAGAAGACTGGAACACTCAGGTGATAATGCAGCTCCCAAAGGAAGAGCAAACCATGAATGTCCCCTCTTTGGCTCCCGGTCTGGGGCAGATGTGTTTTGTGGTAAAACAGGGAGGTAGACGCAGGACTTGAGTGTGTTACATTTTGCCCTGTGTAACTCCAAGAGTAAAGAAGAATCCCCTTAGGTCACAGATTTATTCCTCCTGAACTTGAGCATCCCCTTGAGCAACGCTGCTCTCGCAGCCTCTTGCTGTGTGGGGAATCTCAGATTGAAGTCTTGAGCCAGCTGGAGCCCTTGGCTGCCCACCCATGGGGAGCTTAGTTGTGCTGGGGTGAGATGGCAAACTGCCACATGAGGTACCTGGGCTTAAAGTGTCAGGGAAACCTACTCAGTTTCAATTAATCTGTGAAAATACCTCAGGAGCTTATGTGAGAGTCAGAATCTGATGCTGTAAAAGGATTTCTCATGATGAGACTCTTGATGCAACAGAACGAGGGGAACCTTTCCCATTACTGCGGAATGTAGGTGCCTCTGAAATTGGGAGGGCAGGAGACACGTACAGGGTTTCTGTCATTGCAGGAGCAAATGTCCAGAGACTGGAAGGAGAAAGAAACAGGGCCACTGATTTGGGCAGTACCCAGATGTCAGATGAACTCTGCTGGGTCACCTAACTGCCCTCTAATTCTGAGAATTCAGAATCCCGATTTGTGCATAAGAGGTCTTAGGATTGTTTAAGGACAGGAAGCTTCACTGGGTGTGGGATCAGGTTTTGTCTCGTTTCCCCAACAGTGTGTTTAATATTTTCCTCTAGTTAATATTTACATAGCCTGGTGATTATTTCTAAGGAAATGAGATTAAACTATTGGTAATGTTGCCGAGGAACAGAGACTTAGAGCACAGCAGAATAACTTCTTTTAGCTTTTTTCTTGGAAACCGTGATTTAAGTTTTGCTGGAAAGCCAAGATGGAGGGAACTTTTCAGCTGGTGGCAATTTTGTAATTACTGTGTATCTGGTTGTTGTTCGATGGCCTCATCTGCTGTTGAGTTGTCATAGTAGAAACCTGTACGGTTTTGGTGCTGGGACTCATGTTGGGGTGTGTGATCTGTGTGTTTTGGGATGAGGGGAAAAGGCTCCGGCTCTCTTCCGACTGGAGCAGGCTGTGGTCGGGTCGATGGGAAAGAGATGCAGCCCATGAGGACAGGACCGTGTCAGCTGTGCCCTCAAGAGTGCAGCAAATGGGGGGTCTCCTACTCCGCTTTCCTTCTGTAATCCCTGACTTTAATGGATGTTTTCCCTATTTTTTTTTTTTAAACTCTAAGGCTGTTTAAAATGAATCCTTTGTAATCCGTGTAGCAAAGCCGTGCGAGTTCCTCATAATGCCTGTTGGGTTGTTTTTTGAATGAAGATCCCTAATCTTTCATCTGGCTGAGTGTTTAGACTATATTTTTACAGCTGGGATTATCTCTGCTCTGCGTAGCTGTGTCAGTAGTTCATTTCTTGAGACAGTAGCCAAACAGAAAAATAAGGGAGAGGAGGTTGGAGATGTGAAATGTATTGGATCGATCCTAAAAGAATACCAACGTTTATTCACACTGAAATGGAAAACAAACCACAACGTTTTCAGCTGAATGAAATACTCTTTTGAAGGATGTTCTTAGTCCTTTCCCAAAATGGAGCTCTACTGCAAAAATAAGTATTTCTTCTAAAGAAACAAAAAACCCCTAAACATTTAATTTAAGGCTGCTCAAAGGGAACATGTTAGCTTCTCAAATTTTAGTTATGGTTTTTTAGCTGTAAATACTCAGCACGTCAGACTAGTTTGGATTGGATTTGTTGGAGTCCAGTTCAAACTGGCCTTTTTAAACCAATAAACTCTGTGAGCAAACCTCACAGACTGCCTGATGTGCATCCCTGGCAAATCGTGCTTCCTTCGTCTTCTGCTGAGAATAAAGGAACGTTTGAAAAGGAAGAATGACGTTCCCAGTGCAGGATAGAGGCATTCAGCAATCCTGTTTCTAATTGCAGCTCAGGTGGAGGTGGTTTTGGTAGCAGGGTGGAAATATTATTATCCACGTGAAGCATCTGTTGCCTTATTAGAAGGAGGGTTGCAAGAAATGCCTGGAATAAGGCATCAGTCACTGTCTGCCAGCGGCTTGATGGAGACGAGAGCCAGCGGTGCCAAGAAACCCTGCAGAGTTCCTTGGCATTTCTTCCACCTCTGAATCTGCCTCTTCGCACCGAGGTCAGGGAATAGCAGCACCGTGTTTAGGAAAGGCTCGTGTATGGGAGGAAATTGTTCTATTAATTGCCATTGAGGTTTTAAAAAACTTGTATCACCTTGATCCAGGAAACCAAGTGGAATTCAATAATCTTAGACTATGCCCTGGAGAGATGTCTCCAAGAACAGAAGCCAGGAATAATTAAATTTATGGATTGCTTTTTTTCGTTCTTTCTTCTTGGTTATGCTACAAGCACAGTAGAAGTTTTATAGGCTTCATAAACCTGACTGGCACATACCTTTCTTCAAACCTGAAGGATCACTGCGTGTTACAGTGCTGGGCAGTGATCAATCGTGCGACAACAGCGTTACGAGAGGCAAAAGATGCGCTAACGAGAAGGCACATTTTGCATCTTAAATGTGAATTACGCTCCTGCGGCCTGAGTGCTGGTGAGGGGAAACTTTCTGTTCAGTCGATCCTGCATCGTGTCAGACGCTAAAACTGAAGACCGAGGCTAAGACTTTAAGTGACAGGCTGCCGAAAAACTGGTTTTGGGGATCTTTTGAGTGTTGTGGGATTGCAGAGTGCGTGAGTGAGGTCAGACCACATTCAGTCCCCAGTTTAAGTGTTTGGCAAAGTTTTCAGGGGCTGACTTTCCAAGGAATCCCCTCGCTATAGATACTTGTGGGTAGGAAGCTTCATCTCCTCGTCTAACGGAACTGTCGGGTGGCTAGATCCAGGCCATATGATTGGCTCTAAGTAGTGACAGCACCTTCGACAGGACTTGCACCCCTTCTGAATGTTATGTGGAATGAGGTTGGTTGAATTTCAGGAGATATATTCCAGGGTGTGGAGTTACGTATTTAAAACAGGGTGAAACATCACACTGAGGAGAATAATCCAACTACTGGGAGTGGGAAACTAATTTAATAGTCAAGTTGTTGATACTGTCTTTGCTGAAATGTTTATTAGCAATTTTAATAGAAGCTTCTGACCAGAACAATGTGATTTTTAAGAGTTAAATTGCTGTGAAAAGGTTTTACTAATTGTCAAGGTAAGAATTTGCTTTGTTGCAAGGAAACTTTAGTAGAATATTTTATAAAAAGCTTTGGAAAACCTTAGCTGGTGGGTTGTTACAACCTTATCTTATTCCATACCAGGAGGGGCTGTTTCACAGGCACCTTGTGTGTGTTGTTTTGTTTGGATTTGTTTGTTTTAACTCAAATGCTATATTCTGCCTCTTTTTTATTTTTTTTCTTGCTGAAAAATATTAAGCTGAATGATAAGAATAACACACAGGCTGCTCATTTCACAAAAGGCTCTGGCTGAAAAAAAATCCCCAAAGTGACCTCATGTCTATTCATGGACAAGACTGGTTTTCCTTTGGAATTTGAATATACAGTCTGCGGGAAGCTTAGGCTTGCTTTTAGCATATTGCTGTTTTCTGGGCAGCAAACTGTTATCAGCACAGGTATTTCCTCTTCAGATCTTGTGTGTACTGCACAGTCCTTGGAGAGCTAAATTAGAAGTTTTCACTTTTCTGCTTCCTTTTGGGTTTTTTTTCCTTTTGGGTTTTTTTTTCCTTTTGGGTTTTGGGTTTACTTCCTTTGGGTTTTTTTCCTTTTTTTTTTCTTTTTGTTTTTTTTCCTTTTGGGTTTTGGGTTTTTTTTCGGGTTTGGTTTTTTGGGTTTTGTTTTGTGGTTTTTTTTTTTTTTTTTAATATTTGGGCTTTAAACTGCAACCAAGGGGGAAAAAAGTTCTTAACCGGTAGTTCCAAATATACTGAGATTTTGTTTCTCCCTGCTGCTGAATCTGGAGTGTGTGCGGGACAGACTTCCATGTATCATCTCTTCCCAGATTTGTCCCTCGTGGATTTCCCTCTTGAACTGTGCATCATCTTCACTTTGCTGGTGAAATATTTCTCGTGAAGCTGTTTGCTTAGATTAACGGGCCAGCCCAACCCAACCCATCCTGATGTTCACAGGAGATATTCTGCAGGTTTTATGGCAGCTGAGGATGGGTTGGCGTCTAAAAGGGTAGATGTAGAGTATCTGGCTTTCTGTGTAGCTCTGCTTTGCATATATTTCAGGAAGCCTTGTTAGTAGAGGTAGCATACAAGAAATATTTATGTGAAGGCCAGAGGGATATCTAAGATTTAAACAATTTTCTAAACATGTGCTAGGAAAGAAATTGAAAGCACCGAATTTGCTTGGATCCTTCATGGAGCTGTTAAGAAAACACTTTGTCTCTGAAACTGAGAATTAAATGGGTTTGCTATCCTCCTAGCCCCATTTGGCTGAGGAGATATACAGATGGGTATAGATGTGATATACAGATGGGTATGGATGTAAAATTAGGCCTATATAATGCATGCATACATGCACAATAGATACACATGCACATAACCATTTACAACGAGCATTAAACTTCTGATTGATTTAGGCTTCAGAGCGAAGCCCGGGATATGGATTTTCAATGCTTCTCACAGTAGTATTTCTCCTTCTGTGTGGAAGCACCAGGCCACTGTAAAAGCAGACTCCACTGGAATAATTAAAAGCAATTAGGTCAGTGTGTTTCTAAGTAGCCTAACAAAGTGCCTACTGAAAAATAATCAGTGAAATCATGGTAGTCATGGAGGGGAACCTGCACAGAGAATGAATGCACAGGGGAGCACCAGGCAGCGCCATGTGCAGTCCTCCAGTGCTAACGGATCAGCTGACAAAGGGAGCTTTGACAAGAAAATCGATTTAGGAGAAAAGAATGCATTTATCAGAGTTTGATTAAACAATGCAAACATATTGAACGACAAACAAAGGTTTTCCCACAGTGGTTTGATAGTTGTGGTTGTCCGAAGGATGCTGTATGTGCTGGGGTCTGTGCTGCCAGCCTTGGGTTTGAGGACCCCGGGCATCCGTGGGGCTTTTACAAGGGGTCCGTGAATGGTATCTGAGAAAAGAAAACCGATTATCAATGGGCTTAAATCCGCAGTTAGCGGGATCTGCACCCCTTGGGGGACATTTTGCGCTCTACAAATCAGAAAGGTTGAAAATCCCAGGCCTTACAGCATTTGCAGGGGTGGGATATTAGTAGCTGCAGCCTTAGGCTCGTAACTCGTGCAAGAGCTACTGTTTGTGTTTACATCCTCGATACCTCGTTAGTCTTCAAAAGGTGGGTGTGGGGTTTTTTTGTGGGTTGTTTTTTTTGTGGGTTTTTTTTTTTTAATACCTGGTTCTCAGGAGTTTTGTGACCCCAAGAGTTTGTTATTGTAGCAAGGAAATGATGCTCTTTTTTTGTTTTATGAGAAATAAATGGTAAATAAATTGAATTTTAATGTTTATGGTCCCAAAGGAAGATAAAACCATTAGCTAATGACCATAATGATGAACAGATTTTATTTAAATTTGGAATAATATTTGATCTATGCTATTAATGGTGATTGTGATTTAAAAAAATCTCTGTAAATATAAAGGAATAAGTGTGATTTATGCAAGCAATATGAAGTTGAAAGCAGTATGAAGAATCTGTTCGGGCTGGAATTTATTTATGTACAAGTTTGAATTCTGAATACAGGAAGAAAAGCTTCCTACTTTGTAAAAACAGAATAGCAAATTACCCTGAAGTTAGCTATTCCTTTGGAATATTCTTCCCTTAAGTTTACCTGAGCAATAGAAGGGGATTAGTGATTATCACAGAATGATCTTCTAGGAATTAAAATTCATAGTTCTGCATATCAGAGCTTTGATTTTTTTTTTTTTTAATGGGAGGGATTCAAAAATCTACATTAAAAATATTTTAATAGTGTTTAAGAGGTATATTATTTATGCATTTCCATATATCATCGCAGAGATCTCCAGCATTTCATTTCTCTTGAATATTGTTTTCAATTGATAAAAAAGTATGTGCAAGGTTTAAAAAAAAAAAAACCAAACCCAAAAGAAACCAAGTACCTGTGTGGTGTTAGTTGCCAAAAGCTGCTCAGAGAGATACTGTCCCTTGCAGAAAACATGTATTTCCATGCAGGGCAAAGCCTTGGGCCATGTCTGGGAGGTTATTCTGGTTACCCTTGCTGAAGAAGGATAGACAGCTGTAGAGCTGGGCAGGGTGCTCCAGTGTTTAGGAGACCCTGCCCCTGTCCCTGGCATTCAGAACGCTGCTAATCTCTGCTCACAACAAATGAGGGTTCGCAAAAGACTCTGGGCTGCTAAAATCTCAGTTAAGCTGTTGGTGTGGTGCCTGGGGCTTTCTGCCGTCTCCATCACTGTTGCAGGCTTCCCCTGTGCTGTTGAGGGAGCAAAAACAAGGAACCTGGGTCGTAGCGGCCTTTCAAGGTCCTGGTTAACATCTGGAATTGCACATGGAAGGAAATTGCAAGCCCATAGAGGCTCTGGAGAACAGATGGAATATGTTTCCCATAGTTAAGAGGGTATCATTATCTTGAAATACAATCAAATTAAATAAAAACTGGCCTAAAAGTCTTTTATTGTTTTTAACCTTGGCTGTCCTGCCAGTATTTGTTTTATAACCATGATTTATGAGAGAATGAGGTGATACATATATCACCAAATTAGTTGTGCTTCATCTTGGTGCTCTGATCCAAACCAGATACTGCTGATACATCTGAAGAAATACGCCTTTTCTCTTTTTTGGTGTTAGTGAAGTCAGATGCTGTTGGGACAGGAGTGGGAGAGGGCCATGCTGTTTAAGCTTTATGTCCCCATAGCATCTCTGGAGGAAACTTGCGGCTTCTGATGAAGTCCTGCATGTCTGAAAGAGGCCGAGTCTGTAGCGCTTCCCAAGCCTTGGCCAGCCTGCAAAGGAAGGCAGGCCTGTGCCTTCCCTGTTAACCTTTGGAACCTTTGGAGGAGGCAGTAGTCTGAGTTTATTGGTCACTGGAAGACACCTTGGGTCACGAAAGCCCTGTTAGCATGTGAACGATGGATTCCTTCATCCTGAACCTTGGCAGAGCTGCTCATGGGAGCGTTGCAGGGAGAAGCCTTTTCTTGCTCAGCACTGCATGTGGTTTTAATTTGCATATCAATTAAGAAGCTGCTTTTTAAGTGACTCTTTAAACACCCCTGTAAAGAATTACCAAGTGCTTGTAGGGGTTGAAAATGTTGCCGTTGCTGGTATCCTCTATAATGGCACCAAAATGTCCTGGAACGTCAGCTTTCCTACAGGAACTGGTGAAGGGCGGCAGGGATCCCTGCATGATGCTCTGAGCCATGTGGGATGGGCAGCCACGTGAGCAGGGGTACCGCTTCTCGGTAAATGCTTGCCCGTGGAACCTGGCAGAGCAAGCTTGGGACGTTCAGCTGTAAGGACTCGTGTCTTAAAACTGAATTAAAATATTGTCACACAGATTAGAATGGAAAAACACACAGCCAGACCTCTAATGTCTTCTCTTTCCTGTGCACATTGGATAGTAATTATTTTATGAAGATGGTGCATGGTAAATATTTATAAACAAAACAGGCAAACAGTGAGACCACAGTAAATAAATAACTATAAATGTATCGTAGTCCTGTTGCAGAATAAACTACAATTACATTCCTTGCTGTAATCAATACTGCTTTTTTTTCTTTACACAGAGAGTTATACAGTTGTCAGTGTAATGGTTCCAATGGGATGACTGGAAATGTCCTGGCTAAATTTTGTTTTAATATCAAGGTAGTATTCTTGCATAAAACCAAATAATCTCTAAATATAGATTTTAATTTTTTGGTATAGTAATTACTGCTTCTTCACCCACTGTAAGAGCAATTAAGCCCCAACTGATGAGCAGTTTTCTACTTTATAGTTATTCTGCTCTATCTTAATAACACTTATCTCATTAAATAGCTTTCTTCCTTCGGAAAAGAAATGTCTAAATTCATTACATGTCTTACAGCTACTGGTCAGAAGAGCTTAATTCTTTTATCTTTTAAGGCACTTTTAGTTTCTTTCTTTTCTCAGGTGCATCTGGTTCTGTTTACATTTTTTACCCACTTCTAATGTGGCTCCTCCAGCCAGCTTAGACTATAAACGGGCTTTACCTGCAGCCCGGGGCAGGGGCTTGGCTCTGAAACAATGGGCCTTAAGGCCGCTCTGCCTCAGCAGCAGTGCCTGTGAACTGTGAATTTCATTCTTTGCCTTTTTATCTAGCAAATTTACAGAGCTGGCTTTTCAGAAAGTTGTGCTTTTGGCAGCCTTTTTTAAAATTTGCTTGGCGTGCTGCCTTCTAATAATTTAAACGGCCGTATTTTGGAACATCTGAAGCGGTAGCTGACAAACTAGTGAGGGGCCCTGCGCGGCCTGGTTCAACGGGGAGCTGTGCAGAATGGAAACGGCCCGAGGGGTAAGGCAGCACTGCCAGGCCTGGTAGTTTTATTGTTAGCATTTGGTGGTTTTTCCTAAGGGCACGGCTGCTGGAGTCTTCTAGTGAGAGGAAAATTCATCTGCTTCCATGTAAAAATGCAGCAGTGGTTATGGGACAAGGAACTTGAAAGTCTGTCCCGAGTATTTCCTTCTCACTGAAAACAAAAATTCATATGAAAAGACCCTCAGAACATTCTGGTCATACTTTTGTAATCCAATATTCATGTTTGGAGACTGAAATGCATGGTGGGAGTGGGGACACTGTACATGGAGAGGCAATTTCTCCGGAGGCCCCTTCCTCTTCCCAACGTAGCACGGGCTGCAGCCCCGTGCAGGAAGCGTGGCTCCGTGTGACTCGGGGGCTATGGGGAAACGCCTCTGCAGAGGTAGTTTTAACCCAAGATTGGTTTAGGTTTCAGGGGGTTTTTGTGTGAATGTTTCTTGGTGGTTTTGGGGTTTTTTTGGTGTTGTTTTTTGTTGTTGTTTGGTTTTTGGTTTTTTTTTTTTTTTTAGTTTAAGGAGCAAATATATCTCCTAAAATTGGTAGAGGGAAAAAAACCTTAATGCTTTATTGAACCATGTTGCCACAATTGTAGTCAGTGTGACATCAAGGTACAGCCATGGAAGAAATTGCAGTGAATCCTACGGTTATTTAGTTTTCCTTTTTAAAATGCGTGACAGTTTAGAACTGAGTTTGTAGAAGCGTTATTAAATAAACTCTAACTGTGGCATATTTGCTTTAGGTCCTTGTTTAGCAAAGCACTTAAGTAAATGCATAATATGAAGCCCATGAATAATATTATATCTGTGCAATGAATAGAGCACATAAGTGAGTGCTCAGTGTCCAGGATCTGAGGAGCCCTTGAACTGGAACTATTCACACAATTGAAGTTAAACATTTGCTGAAAAGACATTGGATTATTCAGCTATTTAAAGTGAAGCGTGCGCTTAAGCACTTTGCTGAATCAGAGCCTATAAAAAGAAATATTCACAAAACCATGTGAATGCTGAAGAGGGAAACTAATCGCTAGCTGACTGATGTTGTGTCGCGAACCAAGCGAGCTAAAGCTGGGCACGAGCGCGGTGTCGGCTGAGGTAGCGCCAAACGTCCCGCAGCAAGGCTCTAGGCTCTGAGCTTTGCTCATGGGTGTTTGTGCTGGCTGCCCTGGGTGAGTAAAACCGGAGTATATTCTGGGGCAATAAATCCACTGCTTGGTTTGCAAGTCGTCATGCATTATGCTACATTGTGTGCATACTACAAAATGCACGGCGTCTCTGGACCGCTTCCTCGGGCATAAACTGGGGCTGTGAGGTAAACTCTCAAGGCTGAGTGTGAGTAAAGAAGATCAATTATGTTTGTCCCAGTATCTACCAAATTAATAAAATTCTACTACTGATTTACTAGCCTCTGGAGTTAGAAGTGGTTACATCCAGAATTTACTTCACAATAAGCCCTGCCTGGTTTTTTGCTGCTGTGAAAAGCTGGCAGGACCAATGAGACCAGAAGGTGTATTGTGTGGGCAGGAGTTGGCTATCATCAGTCACTGGTGAGACACAGAATAACCATGGTGCCACCGTTCTCACAAAATCTTACTTTTTGCTTGAGCTTCTGTCCCTCAGAAAGTAACCTTCTCCACCCAAAGGTGTGCAGCATGTTGTGTTTCTGAGAGCAGGTACTTGTACAGGATACATCACGGCCAAATAAAACCAGGAGTGTTCTGTGTTCTTCCAAAATACTAATTTTAAAAAGGCCAGGGAAAGATCCAAATAAATGCAATTTTACCAGAAAAACCCTACATTTTCTTGCTAGATAGTATGAAGTCTAGAGTTGTCATCTAGAACAAAGGCATCCTGAAGTAAGTGGGTTTTCATCCTTTTGCTTATGAAGACGGTGGCAGCAGCTCCAAGCTGAGCGCCAAAGGGCGGTTGGCATTTGGGCACCTGCGTGGGCTGCTTGTATAGCCCAGCTTTTGGTACTGATGGTTTTGGGTTTCCTGTTACTTCCTCTGGCATTAGATCCTGTTTGGTATTTGTCAATGAACTCAAATGTGCTGGAATAGTGCCAGGATCAGTTGCTCAAAATAATGAGACTGACCAAAACAAATCAGGGGAGGTTGAAAAAAGACAGTAATTTTAAGCTTCTGGCTCCTGGATCTATCTTGCTTTTGTGTTTTCAGATTTTTCTCTGAAGCCACAGAGTCTGGAAACTTCCTAGTTTAAAAAGCAGGACATAATTCATTCTCCTGAGACCAGGGCCGCAGTCCCTCAAGTCCACCATCTGCGGTTTTAGCAAAGGCATTGAAGTACCTAAGCCAGGCCCCACAATCGGGGAGGTTGTGTTTAGTTACTTATTTTGGTCCATTTTCCCAAACACTGCTTCTGCAGCTACTTCGTAATGCTGAGAATACTTTAACTCACTCCTGTAGGTTTGAGTCATGGATTGAAATCTATTTTATATTTTACTCTGAAGAAGACGACCAGTAACAAGCATTCTTGCCCCACAGAGTGCTTACCTGGCATCCAGATTTTTGTAGGGGAAACTATTAAGGGTTGACCTAAAGGAAGAAAAGAACTTTTGTGACTGTTTGTTAGTGCTTCTCAGTCTGGATCTGCTTATCTCGTGTCTCCCCCATTGCTTTTTGGCTGCTGCAAGTCCTTTCACAAATTCCATTGAGCAAAACGAAGAAACCTAGGCTTTTGGAGGGTATCTGTGATTTAGGAGGGACAGTATTCCTTTACTCATCCTTCATCCAAGGAACACCCTCTAAGGCAGTGGAGGGCTCTGCTTAGGGCTTTTCAGTGTTTTCACTGAATTTCCAGCCTTCCTCACTGGTCGGTAGTTCTGGGCAGTGTACAATCTTCCCTCAAGGGGAAGGTTCTCCAGCCCCAACTCCATTTGCTAATCAAGACTCTGCAAGTGCATGGGTAAATCCCTTGGGAAGCGTACATCTCTGTAAGGAGAAGGGGCTGTCTCCTGAAGACCTCTTGCAGTCTGTCACTGGAAGGCAAATAGGACTGCGCTAGAGCCCTGATGAGCTGGCGTTAGAAATAAGCTGCAGATTGAAACCTGGAGAGCAATTAAACACCCAAACGAACTTTGAACAGCAAAACAAACCCCTCAACAGTGGCCTCTCAAGTCTTGATTTCTTCAACGCTGAATACTTTCTGAAAGAGGTGAAAACTGTTTTTAAGCCTCTGTAGAGGTAACTTTAGGAAGTGTAATGACTCATGCTCGTCATGTCAGTGCGTGCTATCCAACTGTTTCTTCTGGTGTGAAAATCTGTTACTTTTTACTGATAGCGCAAGTGGAAAACCAAACAAAACCTGCGATCCCATCACCTGGAACACGGCACGTTTCAGCAGCCTTTTGGGGATATAACAAGGTCTTCCTCGATATAGCGAACTCTTTACAGACCTGACTAACTATCAAAGATGCCGGTGCCGTGAGATGAGGTACTTAATTTTTGATGAAAACTAGAAATAACAAACCCTGGTTTCTATTCTTCACATTAATATGCCTGTCAAACAAATGGAAGCGTTGTTTAAGGAAGATGTAGTTTGTAAATAAATAGGGGTTTCAGCCCAGGAGGAGAGAATCGTATGAACCAGGCAGCCAAGGCGAGGACTGCGCTGTTGGAGCTGGAGTGTGTGGTTCTGCATAACAGGTGAACTGAAAATGATGGGTGTGACAGGAGCTATATTTAAATGAGCCGAGTTGAAAGCAGTGCAAGAATAGAGGGAAATGATATCCACGGATCACAGTGAATTCTGTCCTCCTCAGATCAATTTCTTTTTGTCACAGGCAAAAATAGCTGTGATGGAACATGAGGAACTAAGTCCTGTGACGGAATGAGTCGAAACAACGGTCTCTGGGTTTGGCAAAAGTACATGCCTTGTGCCACATGAAGGGGAAAGGAATAGATGTTTTCTAGACAAAACTGAGCAAAAGAAAAGTTTCATTTTCCAGGGTTTCAAAAGGATTTTTCCTTGTGTAGAAGGAAACATAAAGATCACGATTTCCACTGGTTTAGGTCAACATGGTCGTACAACTTCTGAGCAAGAATTTGTCATGAAATATCAAAGTTGGGATTAATAATACTGTGAATGAGTCTTTGTCCTAACCAGGTTAATGCTTTTTTCAAGTATTTTGATGTACATTTTGGAGTTTCAGCTGCTTTTGGTTTAAAGGAAGGACCAGGACAGTGCAGAGCGAGTGATGTTTTGTACTAGTCTAGCCATGAAGATCACATGCTTCCTGGTCTGTGGTCACAAACAAATTGTTAAGGTAGTTAAAGTCACGGTTTAGAGCGTGTTCAGATCAGAGGAGCACCCCACAAAGGCTCTGGTGCCTTTGTATTCCCCAGGGAAAGTCCTTGTGTTATCAAAGTCAGTGCCAGTTCTGTCGCTTTGGGTGAAGACCCCGGCCGTGTTTCATCTTGCTCGTCACGCCTGGGCCAGCCCCATATCCCTGCACAGCGTAGGTGACCATCCGTTTGTACCACCCTACAGAGAGAGACACGTGGGAGCAGCTTTACTCCAGTTTTACCTCTTGGCGCTGCTGTGACATGACTTGTGTATTTCAAGTCGTGTTCCTGGGTGGAGTCTTTCAGGGTGGGGTGTATGATAAATGGTATGGTTTTATCTTGGGAGTTTCACTATCACCGAACTCTAGGCTTAAAAGCACTCTATGCTTAAAATAGCAAATTACCTTATTTTATTTGATACAAAAATTGAAATGCAGAGTTCTTCTGTACTTCCAGGCACCAGTAATCTCAGTAATGCTGCACTGAAGTGGATCTCCTCTTTGCTTTGGGTTTTATCCCTTTTCTTTCTTCTATACCATATGGATCTCGTGTCTGTCCTTGTTACGTCAGACTTTCACAAGGGCCACGCAGGTTGATCTCAAAGCTCACCCTTTCAGTGAACTTCTTTACTGCTTGCCAGTTTTTCCCTCTAAAGAATCTTCCTTCATATTGAGCAAAAGAGATAAAAATGATGTATTTTTTGCTTACTACTCGAAGCTCCTGTTGCTACGGGCAGTACGGTGTGTGTTGCATCAGGCAGAGCTGCATTTCTCCCAAGCAGCGCTTTGTTATGAAGTTCATCTGACTGAAAATATTTTGCATGCTTAACTACCTGCTGGTGAATTTTTCTATGCCAAGTAATGTGTCAGGAGCTAACGGAGCATAGTAAGTTAATTACTTGTGTGCATACTGTGAAGGAAAAGCAAACAGCAAGGCACCAGTGATACGAAGAATGAGACTTCATTTCAGTCGCCAGAGATTGTGTTGTTAATGAATCCGCTCAATCAGCAGGGAATTGGTAATGTAGATAAGACCAGGTATGGCTGTGTACTGATATGAAGATTAGTCCCTCAACCAAAACATTGTTTTTAGTGAGGGTTTGCTAATATTAAATAGTTTTTCAAAAGCACCGGTGAGATAGAATAACAGCCTGAATAATTATGGCTGTCTTGAAAAGACATGATGATGATGATCTTCTAATGTGCTCTGCAGACACCATATAAATCCAATGTCTTACAGATTTCACAGTTAAGTGATACACTCCAGATTCCATTTTATGGTATATGTCACCGTGGGCTGCCCGAACGCTGCTGTGACTAACCAGCACAGGGAAGCGTGTTCAAAGCTGGCTGCTGCCTCCTCGCATCTGGCCCAGAGGGGTGGGGAGCACTGTGCAAAGGCACCTGCCGTGCTCCTGAGCATCCTCAGTGGGGAGACAGGGGATGCTTTTACCTTACCTTACCTGGGTGAAATTCATCTCCGTGACAAGCTCCAAACCTGCAAGCTGCACACCCAGATGACCAGCCCTAAAGTGACAGGCCCTAAACAAAATATCCATGCAATGTTGGAGGAGAGAACATTCATCCCAGCCCTTTTTTTCCTTCTGTTTTTTCCTCTCGTTGTTCAAATGTGCACCACGGGTACTGTGGGAACGAGTCTCCCGCCATGCTCACCCCGACTCCATCCATCACCACTTTGCTGCCAGCTCTCTGCAGCGGCTGGATTTCCCCCACAGCGGTTGCTCAGCCCTTTGTGTGCAGGTACCTGCTGCTGGGCCGTGCGGGCAGGAGCAAGGGGGCTCTGCCCGTCCCGGCTGGGCAGGACTGCGAGGCCTGGGGCCAGCGGGCAGGAGGAGGGCTGCTGATCTTCTCCTGCATTAACACGTTCTACCTAAAACTCATCCAGGCCGGGAGGGGTGCGATGGGCGAAGATCCACCGTAGGAGCATCCGGTCCTTTTAATAACTTTTGCTTGTTGGTGTTTGGGGGGCTTTTTGGGGTTGGTTTGTTTGGGTTTTCCAACTAGGAAAGTCTAGAGTTTCAAAACTAAACTGGTTTTGAATAGTTTAAGCTGTTTAGCGTAACATGCGGGAAATGGCAGATATGGAACAAAAATGAGAAAACCAGTTGTAAGTGTTCCCTGTCTCAGCTACCAAAGCTCTGCTGTCTGCTAGAATACCCCAGGCCAGACGCTGTGACTGCTTATTGTCTTCCGATTTATTCTTACTCCCGATGTTCTTAAATTAATGGTAGAAACACAGACTGAATGTTAATGGAAGTTGAGGCCAGGGTTCACGATGTGTCGTTAAGTAAAAGCTGGCAATCTCCCAGGAATTCTCCCGGGAGCTATTTTACTGGTGCGTATTAGTGGAGGGGACAGCTGGATTGAGAAAGCTGTTGTAACAGGGATGCCATTAAGAACTTGGTTGGGCAAAAGTTGATTTTCACTTAAAAAGGAAAAATCGTAGCAAAGCCAGTGTTTGTCAAGGTTTAATGAGTGATTTCTGGGACTGCAGCAATACGGTCCTAGGATGGTGGCTGCCTTCTGGCCAGGTCAGGATCAACAATGGGGATTGGAAAGCTGAAGGAGACGTGTGTCAGCAACAGGTGATTTTATCTTCCTGATTGTATTTTTTAAGCCACCCTCTGCTTAGGACACTTCGGTAAATTTTCAACCTGAGCCAAAGCAACAAGTGAAAATCATTTTTGTAGCAGGTTTCTTTTGAAATCATGAGAACTTTCACTCCACCGGTGCCTCTGGATAGGCTTTATTGCTGTCAGCCCTCCCTCCCTTTATTCCCTTTCTATATTGCTCTGTGCTCTCTCTGGGTGTTTTATTAACCTGCATCCTGCAAAAATTCAATAAAAATATACAATTTTTTCCTTTCTTTCTTCCTCCCCTTTTTTTTTTGTCATGCTGGCTTTCAGAGACAGAGCTCTGGGGAAGGCTCCTTTGGTTAGTTATGAGGAACAGATGGGAATCAAGAAAAGGTACTTTCTGTTCCTGTACCCACCTAAATTGGAGGTAATTAAGTTACAGTGAGACATCATTTACGTTAGCAGCTTCTTTGGTGAGATCAAGGCTATTAAGGGTACATGTGAGAAGTAGTGGGATTCAAGTCGGCGGTGCTTTGAGAAATAATTGGAACTGTATTTTTCCGGAATGTGTTTGAGGCACTGAGGTCCGTGGTGGGACAGTCGAGCCTTGCACCCTTACTGCGCTTTTCATCTCCCCAGCTCGTCGCAAGATGCCCCGGCGAGAGGAGAACTTCTCCCGTTGTAAAAGAGGGGAGCGAAGTGGAGCATGTAGCTGCTGGTGGTAGGAAGGAGACAGAGAACCAGGATGGGAATTTGAGGTTCCGCTGGGCAGGCTCAGCAGCGCGGGAGCTGTGACGCTTCAGCAGGCTCTCACTTGAGCCCTCAGACAAGGGAAGATCTCTGTCTTAAAGACAAAATACCCCATGAAAGGGTTCCTTAGACCACTGTGCCTGCTCTGGCCGGTTTTCCTCTCGCCTCACTCCTCCTACAGCCTGCGGTCTCTCTACCACTTTCCGACTTGGGCTGGGTTTCCAGGGGCTGACACCCGCAGCCCATCCCCCGGGGTTCTGCCTGCACTGGGCGTTGGCAAGGGATGCTGTAATTAGCACCGAGCCAACTTCAGATCCTCTTCCTTCCTTTTCTTTCAACAAAGTCTTCTTGAAGCCTCCCAGGCCTCCATCTGCATCCAGCAGCTCTTGGGTGGGAAAGTTTCTTCCTCTTGTTTCCTCTGGTTTATTTTCTCAGCTTTCTTCACACTGTGCTTTCTCCTTGGAGTAACCCAGATGGAACCAGGGTTTACGTCAGCGTTAGATGTGTTCCTTCTTCATCTGTTTAATTCCAGGAAACGCCACTCTAATTTTCTCTTTTCTCTTTGGGAGAATTGGCGTTTCTTTTCTGTCCCATGGGAAGGTCGGTCGCCTTTCTGACATGCTGGTGGGTTATGCGGCTCACGGAGATGGCTTTGGAGAAGAGAGCTTGAAGCGAGATTGTCACAAAACAGGGGAGGTTAGCCTGAGGGGGCTGCATCTTCTCACGTGTGAGGTGCTTTGTGTCGGTTGCTTGCAGCTCTGTCTTAACATCGTTCGGTTGCGAGCTTTTCAAGGCAGGGTCTGTTTGCTGCTCCATACACGGAAGAATGGACCCCCTCTTCCTTCTGCGGTGTTTGGGCACTAGGGCAACACAAGTATTTCTGCTGTCAAGGTCCTTCATTATACAGCTAATACCCCGTAAAGCAAAAAAGGAGAGTGAGACCCGTCGCAGAGAAAGTTGTCCTGGACATGACCTGTCCGAGGCACCCATCACTGAAACGTACGGCTTCCTGCCAGCAACGCAAAGCGCCGTCGTTGAGCTGCTGCACTGATTCATAATACATCTTCATTCAGTAATTTCCATTAGGATTTATACTTTTCAAAATTATATTTAGGGAAAATAAACCCTATTTTTATGTCTCTCCCTAGCCTTCATGGAGCTTTACCCAACCAGTATAGGAATAGAAGAAAGTTAATTTACAATGTCTTCGTATAAATTAATCTCTTGCTTTCTTCTTATATTGTAAGTTATCACCTTGTTCACTTTATGCAGCTCAGGGGTGAGCAATTTTAAAGAGGCCTCAGACAGTTATGAAGTGAATGGTGTGAGGTGTCAGATACATTTATTTAAAATGCAGAAAAATATAAAAACCAGAGGATGGAGATGTATATATCTCAGTCACTTGCCACCAGCAGGCACCTTCTATACCACAATTTATCCTCCCACTCGGTGAGTTCTGCATAATTATTTCATTGATATTGTTTCGCTCTGTGCTCAATCTAAATATTTTTTAAGTATTAGAGTTACAGAACTGAACAGCTCGTTAGTTGTGTCTATCAGGAGTTTATTGTGTGAGACACCCCTTAAAAACCCCCAAACTGTTGTGCCAGCACAGCTAAACTTGGTACCGTTTCCACTTTTCTCTGGTGGTAAATTATTCAGCTTACAATTGCTAAAACTTGTGATGTTTATGGAAAATCTGTTTTAGTAATTGCACTTACTCTGCTTCATTGTGAGCTTCCTGCAACGTTTGTCTTAAGGTCGCGGTGTTTCCTGATGCTGGATATTTATCATACATTCGTGGCGCTGGCAGGTTGATAGGTACAGTGGGAGCTTCATTTCAGATTCGTGGCAGCTGCATACTTTTTTGAGGAACAGAATTAGGATGCAGAAAGTATGTGTATGTATGGGGGTATATGAAAAAGCCCCAAAAAACAAATGTGTGTGTGACAGTGTAATACAGATGTTCACGTACATACTAGGGAATGCAAAGGTTCTGAAAGCATACACGTAAATTTTGTCAAAGATAATTGAACGTTAGAAGGCTTAATTAAAGAACCCAGCAATAGCTGTAGCATCTGTGGGCATGAAAATTTGAGCACATGCGCCTCAGTCTGTCTTCAGGTCTAAAAGCTGCACACATTACAGCATGGTTTACATTCAGTAACGTGGTTTAGAGCCTTTCTTTTCTCTCTTTGCATCTGCCCCACTTCAGCATGCGACAGCGTCCCTGACGCAATCAGCTGTGAAGATCAGCTTTGCTTTGGCAGCCCGGTGGCTGGGCATTTCTGGAGGTGTGGTGGCATCGGTGCAGAAAGGAGTTGTTGGTGCTTCTGATGTCGCTGCGAGCTCAAAGGTTATCTAAATCCAAAGCCTTTTGTTCCCTCTTCCTGTATTTGTGTTTGTTCCAACAACTGCCGGTTAAGATATCCCTTATCAGAGATTGTTCTGGGGGGAAATTTCTTTCAGCTTCTTTCAGTCCTCCAAAAAACCCTGCTTGGCTGTTTACGACTCTCGCATGCCTTACACACACTTTTCTGTTCGGAGCTGGCAGACTGGATGGTGCTTAGACCTGTTTGGGTCTCGGCAAGCTCTTCAGGATCTTGCTCTTGGTATTTCTATCTCATTTTTCAAGCGGTAATTGGAATTTTCTGCAAGCACGAGTGTCTCATGTTAAACAAAGTGATGACAGAGAATAATAAAATGAAAAGCCCTTTTCCCTCAGGGTAGGAAATCCTGAAATCTTTGTTCAAAACAGCACTGTGAACTCTAACTACCAGCTCTCCTTCTCCATCTCTTTGATTTTGGTATGCCATCATTTTAGAGCAAGACAGTATAATTTCAGCAACTTTTCCCCCTAATATAATGATTCAACAACTTGATTGCTTTCTCTGCAATGGTGAGGCCCCTCAGATGCCACTGATTTTTACCAAGGCTTTCAGGGACTTTTATACCTTTTCTCCCGCAGCCTCGTGGTAAATCACTCAGCAAGAGATACGTCATTCAAATCATCCTTTTCTGCCTTCTACCTAAATGCAGTCCTTAGGCTTCGTCCTACGGGGCTCACTTTATTTCTTTTTTGAGGGAAGGAACTGGGAGTGAGAGAAGAGGGTGAAAAGAGGCTGATTTTTTGGTTTATCTGGATCTGCAGTATGTGCCTTGCCTCTTGTCGTAACTCACGTAGCATAAGTACCTTCCTTGGGTGCCTTCCTGGACTCACTGATAGAGTTGCTTTTAAATGGCAAAAAGTGATAGTAAAGTCTTAGTTTATGGCACCCAGTAACAGATTCAGTCTTTTTATCCCAGGTAACAGAGAAGACCCAGGCTGAAATTTTGAAGGATCTTAAAATGCATTCAGTTCCATAGTGAATTTCACTGATATTTGATTGTTTAAAACAATTTTTTTTCCTGTTTGAAAACTCACCCTGCTATTGAATGAAGTTCACTGCTTTGTAGCTGAGTAAGGGCACCCCTTCCTCGTTCTTTCACACTTGGAAAAAAGGGACTGGGTTTGGTTACTGGTGGTGATATTTCTTTTCAGTGTTTCTTGAGGTTTGGCTCGTGATGGAGTAGTTCAAGTATGACAGGGAGTCAGAGAGTCACATCTTTAGTGTTGCTCAGCTAAATGCTGAGATGCCTGGGCAGGTCATAGCTGCCAGTCATAGAATCACAGACTGGTTTGGGTTGGAAGGGACCTTAAAGCCCACCCAGCCCCACCCCCTGACACAAGCAGGGACACCTTCCGCTAGACCAGGTTGCTCAAAGCCTCATCCAGCCTGGCCTTGAAGACATCCAGGGATGGGGCATCCACGGGCAACCTGTTCCAGTGCCTCACCACCCTCTTCTGTGAAGATTTTTTTCCTGATATCTAATCTAAATCTGCCCACTTTCAATTTAAACCTGTTACCCCTTGCCCTGTTACTACAGGCCCTTAGAAAAAGTCCCCCCTCAGCTTTCTTGTTGGCCCCTTGAGGCACTGGAAGGTGCTCCAAGGTCTCCTTGGAGCTTTCTTTTCTCTAGACTGAACATCTCCAACTGTCTCAGCCTTTCTTCATAGGAGAGGTCTGTGCAAAGGAGAGCATCCTTGTTTATCCAGGGCCTTCTCACTTTCTGTATCCTTCAAGCTCAGCTACCCACCCAGAGCTGTGCAAGCAGAGGTTTTTGTGTGAAGAGAAACTGCTATTTCATTCCATCCATCCTTAATAACTTCTCAGATTTTGCCATAAGACAAGCCTGGAATCACTAACATGATGAAGATGCCACCCAAGAAGGTGCCATACCAAGCTACTGCTTAGCAGGTCTTTTGCCCTCTTATGGATGAGCTGGTCCCACATCCTACCAACTTGGCCGGGGAAGAGCATGTGCTACTTTACACCGACTATGGGCATGCTGCCTCTAGCACGGATCATGTCTTCAGAGGGGGGTAGCCGCTCTTGGCGTTGCAAAACTGACCGTGTGAGTGAGCAGCGGGAGCTGTCCGCATGTGGGGCGGTGAGGACAGGTAGAAGGGGGTGAGGGGTGTCAGCCTTCCTGCAGTGCCCTTTTTCTTACAGCTCTGTAAATATTTGCCTTGCACATAACCACAGATGAATGATCTCCCACGTGAAGATGAGGGGATAGGGTGTCCCCATGAAGTGACCAAGCTAATTTGCTTTAATTGCAGAGGTGAAGGGGTTTTGTTGCTGTGCAATCATTACTACCATTTTCATTCAAAAATGAAAACTTGAGAGGCATCACATACAGACAAATCTTTTTCTGAGATAATTTTATTAAAAAAAGACACCTAGCAATAAAAATAAATAATAATGAAAGTCAAAATTAACCCCCCTAAACTACAGACCTGGGATTTAAAGTCAGATTTTTGTGGAAATGTTAAAAATGAGTGACATCAAAAAGCAAAAGGAGTGTTGGTGTTTCTACCTCTTTTGCAACTTGTAAATGAATGATCAGAATTGCATTACTCAGAAATTGCTGGTCTCTGTTAAACTATGTCTGGATGTTGTGGAAAGGTGTATGTGTCACACACCAGTCTGTATCAGAGTAGCTGAGCTATTAACTGGAAAATTATTTAAAGTCAACAAAATGCCAGTGAGTTTAATAAGAGCTGTTTTTAACACAAGATTGAGGAAGAAAAATAAATATATTGGATTTTTTTTTAAGTGGAGGTTTTTATACAGGCTTTAATTAGATTTTGGTGGAATATATTATTTTAATGGTTTTTCATTAATGAAGACTCCTCATTGTTTTGGTTGTACAATAAAAAAGAAAAAAAGTAATCTCAGATTCTATTTAAAGAGCAGCCTCTGTATTAAAAAAAAAAACTATTAAAGGTCCTGCAGTCACTGACAGAAAGATTTTGCATGAGAAAAGGATGCAGAATTCATCTAGGAAGCATCGCATAGCTTCAGGCGAGTTACACATTGTTTGGGAAGCCGTGGTGTAGCTGAGGCTCCTGACCCCGGCTCTGCTTTCACTCCGTGGAAGCCAACGGCCCTTGTGCCCCTGACTTCAGCAGGGAAGAGGTCGAGTCCCCAGTGACGTGGTTGCAATCCAAACGGACCTCGCGGGGTGGCCAGGCCCAGGAGAGCGATGGACTCTGCCGCTCTCTGAGCTGCACGTGGCCGTGGAGCTGGGGCTGTGGGGGAGAGGTGCTCTGCGGAGCACATCCCGAGCTGGGGAGCAGTGCTGTGCAGCGCTGCATGGTGGGGCTGGGCGAGAAAACACCCCGTGGCAGCTGGGAGAGGGTCATCTCCTCTCTGCGGTGCTCACTGTGGCCGAATTCCCTATCCTCACTGCCTTCATATCCCCCAGCCCCATCCCGTCGCTCGGGCATCTCCGGTCCCCGTCTCGTCTTGCTGCCATGCATTTGGCTGACCCGGGGGGTGAATACAGCCCTCCTTCCCCATGGTGCACCCAATTGTTGGACCCAAGCGCGTGATTTCCCGGAGGCAGGACTCGGATTTCAGTACCTGAGAATGCCGTTTGTTATCCGTCTGTCCTGTACGTTTCTCTGCTGCCCTTGCAGCAAATCCTCCAGCTCCAATCGGGCTGTCCGATGTTTACCTTGACTTTCAGGTCATCCCCCCATCTCACTGGAAATGTTGTGTGATTTATTAACCCGGGTGAGGGCTCTTACCTTGTTTGTGTTTTGAAAACTGAATTATTTGTCAGCCCCTAAAAGGCCAATTCAAATTCATTCCAAATTTTATTCGATTAAAGCCATGATGCTTACTGTTGGAAAAATGCAATACAAGTAGCCGTGAGTTACTCTGTTTCAGATGGGTAAATGTCTCACACAGAATGAAGGGGTTTTTTTTTACTAGGTTTAAGTGAAACAGAGTCTTTATTTAGTGTCATGTTTTTATTTAAAAGCATTTATTTAAAGTTCTAAAAAACAAAGAATTCAATAAAGCAAGACAGGTGCAACTGCAAATGATTAATGATATAATTCTCAGTACTTTATAAAGTGTCTAACGCTGAAGAGATTTATACAGTGCAGAATGGCAATTGTGCTTTGATGGAAGGAATAGGTAATCAATACCTGCAAGCTTAGAAAAAGTGTTCTATTTCCTCCCCTAATGATATAGGGTTTTTGCAAGGCAAGGATGTCTGGAGTATGAGACACTTGGAAGAAGAATTAATTTGAAATCTGTAGTGGAAGATCAGTTTCAATTAAAACCACACTTGAATTTCCATGGAAAAGAAAAAAAAAAAGGGCAGTTAGGCTTTAAACCTCCTGATGGCTACCAGTGAGTAAACGAATCCCACTGCACTATTCCTGATTGCATTTCATAGGTTGCTTTTTCTGGGTAGGGGATATAATTCATTTACCTGGGACTCAAACTCAGAAATAAAGATTTTCTTCTCAGCCCCCAGCCCCCCTTCGCCTTTTCACGCTAATTGTTGAAGCTGGGATGGCCCCAGTCCTGCACGGCTGGGAATGGAGATGTTGAGGTCGTGGCCTCTATTTCTGTCTAGAATTGCTGCCATAATGGTGTAGGTCGTATTGCATGTAATAATTTGCATATCAAAAACTTCGGAAAGAAATGAATGGAAAACCTAACCGTTTATAAAATCCTGGGCTGATTTTAACTAGCAGGTCTTGAACCTCTAAATCAGAGCTTAGCCTTATGACTGTAATTTGGGATGTCAGGACTCGGAGTCACAGCACCAGCACTAAGTTGGGGTTTTGAATTGCTGGGAGAATTTCATTGCATTGGGTTTTTCTTTAATAATTCATCACCAGTACAGAAACATTTTATGCATGAAAACTAATATTATCACATGAAGAGAGCAGATACTGCTGGGCTTTGTTAGGCAAATTATAGATTTAGAACCAAGTGAAGTTACTGCATTTATAGAAAGAGTTGTATTGGTAATAAATTAATCCAAACAAGTTAAATTAATTTTAAGATAGAAGACTTGGGTTTGTTAAAATAATGAGAAGCTATGCAATCCTTTAAAGGTCTTTGAAAAAACACATTTCCATGAGATTTCAGTCCAGGTACCTATGTCACTTGAGGTTTTAATTCAACATGGTCATTTGTTTACCTTTATGGCTTATTTTATTCATTTTGACAAGACAGTTTTCACTGCAGATTGGTTGAGAGCTGGCTATACTTTAAAACAAACAAGCAAACAAACAAAACCAAAGTCTTTGTGACAAGAAGCACGGAAGGATCCCTGCAGTCCCTGTTCAAATAAATCCGCCTACTCCAAAAAAAAAAATCTCCCCATTGACTGAAGGATCACCAAAATACTTGAAAAAGGAAAATTTGAGTGCACAGCTCCTTTTGAATGCACAGCTGAAACCACTGCGATAGCCTCTGTGAGCAGAGTGCTTTTGAAAAGCTCACCCCATGTTTATGACAAAGCCAGAAAAGGAGAGCTGGCAGGTTTGATGATTATGTGTAGTGCTAAACATTTTAAAGCAAATTCCCAAATTTCATGGAGTAAATACAAGGTTATATGAAAACTAGATCTGAATTGCCAATTAATTTTCTGCAAACCGATTACTAAGAGCATCCCAAATCAGGAAAAATTTCTGTGTTTGAGTGGAACACGTTCAGTTTTCCCCATGTAGGGTTTTTAATAATTCTGTTCTCCTTGGCTGTGGTACATTGGGAAATTAACTGGAAGTGGCTTTTGCTGACAATACAAGTTGAACCATGAGATAAACGAAACTGGTTTTTCACCTGGGCAGATGATGTAAATGATTTTTAAAGGATGTTGCAATTTTGCCTAATTGTAGTTGAAAGTAAAACACTTTGTTGTTGTTGTTTGGTTGCCATACAGCATTTGTGTGTGATGAGTAGAGCACAAAATCTTACTATTGATTAACTGTCCTGTGTTAGCCCATGGGAAGATAGGAAGAATGCATTTTGCAACTAGACAGATTAAAACCCAGGGGCCAAAGAAACCGGCTTTTACAACTGCTGGCTTTGGCTGGCACTAATTGAATTTACATATGCTTCTCGGATGCAGGGGTAATAAATGCATATTAGTGCATCACTTAGTGCTCTCTGCCTGTCAAACAGACGTGCTGGCCGTGTTGTTCGGAGGTGTGATACAGGTATGGCATCAGGGGTCTCGGGAGAGCGGAGTTCAACTCTGGGTTGTAACTTGGTTTTGGTAGATGAGCTTGGGCAAATTGCTTCCCTTCTCAAGCCATCAATTTCCCTGTCTTTACATGAGAATAATGTTGCTGATCCCTGCTGTAAAGCACTTCAAGAACTGTGAGTGAAAAGTGCTTTACAAGACCTCAGTGCTGTTATTTCAGGAGCTTAAACCACTGTTTGCACTCATAGGAAGATAATCTCTTCGTGTCTGTCGTGGTTTAACCCCAGCTGGCAACGACAGCACCACGCAGCCGCTCGCTCACTCCCCCCAGTTGGGATGGGGGAGAGACTCGGAGGAGTAAAAATGAGAAAACTCCTGGGTTGAGATACAGACAGAACAAAGCAAAGAATTCATTCACCGCTTGCTGTGGACAGGCAGGGCTCTAGCCATCCCCAGGAAAGCAGGGCTCCACCACGCATAACAGTGACTTGGGAAGACAAATGTCATCACTCTGAATGTCCCCACCTTCCTCTTTATTCCTCAGCTTTATAGGCCAAGCATGAGGCCATGTGGTCTGGAATATCCCTTCGGTCAGCTGGGGTCAACTGCCCCGGCTGTGTCCCTTCTCCATTCCTTGTGCCGTCCCAGCCTCCTTGCTGGTGGGGTGGGGTGAGGAGCTGAAAAAGCCCTCACCCTGTGTCAGCACTGCTCAGCAGTAACAAAAACATCCCTGTGTTAGCAACACTGTTTCCAGCACAAATCCAAAACGCAGCCCCATCCCAACTATTGTGAAGGAAATTAACTCTGCCAGCCAAAACCAGCACAGTACAATTTAAGAGTTGGAGAGGGAGGTAATAATAATTTGAAATTCCCTGGAGATCCTCCTGCATGCGCTGTTGAGCGTCCCTGGCATTGTATCGCGTCTAGAACTGGTATGTGGTGGGGATGACAAGGTCTTTTCCTGAAACCTTTTATTTTTATGTAATGTTGTCGTTGACCATTGGTGTGGGAGAGCCTTGCAGGCTGAGTTAGGGCTGTGGCAGCCAACCTCTGGCAGATTTAGTGGTGTCTTGCACAAGCATGAGGTAATGGGTAGCTGGTACATTATTTGTCTCATGTGAGAAGGTAACCTATATACTATTATATTAATAATGTATAAAGCTTTAGGAAAGTTCCAGTAACACCATGCTGATTTGTAACATATGCACGAGGAGGCTTGGGAATTGCAGATAGTTTTATGGGATAGTAATTTAAAAAAAAAGGGCATTGTTTGTCACTGCTGGAGGCAAAGTTGGACACTGCAGAGAGCTGATTTCTATCTCCTCGTAAGTTTACAAGTCTTTAACTTCTTTCAAATGCTAGAAACAGTGGAGTGACCTCAGGAGCTTAAGTCATTTGTCCTCTTACTTAAGACTTATCCAGGACTCTTGAGCCACTGGAATGTTAATTGGCATTGGTATTTTTCAACAGGTACCTATGGTCCCGAGCACTGGGTTACTTCCAGCGAGAAGTGCAGAGGGTCTCATCAGTCTCCCATCGACATCGTAGACCATCAGGCCCGTGTTGGAGATGAGTATCAAGAACTGCAACTCGATGGTTTTGACAACGAATCTTCGAATAAGACTTGGATGAAAAACACAGGAAAAACGGGTATGTTCTTCTCTGTTTGTCTCCATCGCCTGCCTGCAGTCAATTAAAAATTCAAGCCATGTTCCACCCTCCTCCTTTTTCATTGTTCTGTTGTTTGGGTTTTGCTGCCTTTTTTTCTTTTTTAAATAGAATTTTCCAGCAGCAGCCACCTATCCCTGCCTTTGCATTTTGTGCAAAGCGACTTCTGCAGATTGATTTTAAGGCTTTTTTTTAAGGGTGGGGATTTTTTTAGGTTCTCAGTATAAAATGAATCTCTTGGTACAGTTGTTCCTTAGAATAAAAGTCTGTATAAGAGTTTCAAGCTTTAATTACCAGCTTTGGGAAGCTGTAACATCTGATCCAAAAGAATGCTGGGATGCAAGGCTCAGACTTTTGTAGGAAAGGGGAAGTCTTCAAAATTGGAAGGTTTTAGAGAAGAAAGAGCAATAACTGCTCAGACTAGTGGGGACTTATTAATGTGTTTCTGATATGATTATTGCACTGTGTTCTTCACTGAACTGAATCCTCTTCTGCTCTGTCTGTTCTGGCTTTTAGAGAAAAGAACAGTCAGAGTACTGCTTATTTTTACCAAAACAGTTCACTCAAAGGTCAAGGTTGATTTATATGCAAAGCCTCATGCATTTGATTACTCTTTAATTCTAAAAATGTAAAAAGCAGAAATTATAAGGCCACCCTCTTCACTTGACAAGGTCAAATATTTTTAGGGAATTGGATTAAACCACTAATTAATTCAATTTTATTTATTGGAGGTATATTTTTATCTTTATTAACATTCGACATGTATCTTCCTGGTGCTTTATGTAACGTGGCCCCAGTCAGAGGTCTGCTAGCAAAACCCAGGGCGTGTACCTGCTCCGGGAGCTTGCAACGCAGCTCCACACGCAACGTGACCTCAGATACATCCACTGCTTCTAGGGGAGCTTGGATCTGGAGTCCAGCAAGCGCTTCAGATCCAGTTCCAGCAGTTCAGGATCTTAGCAGGAGCTGGGAGTGAGTGTCCCTCAGATAAGATGGAGTGACAGCCGGGGATCCTGTTTTCTCTCACTGCAAACCAAATCCAGTGAAGTAAACCACCACCAAGCATAGCTTGGGATTTTGTGCATGACTGAGGGTTTTTTTCCAGCTTTGGTAAGAAATGTTCCTGTTTGCTGTGAAATCTTGACTTAGTTGCCCTTTGTAACAACATGAGGTTCAGGCAAGGCTGACTGCTATGGAAATTTGGTGCTTAATTGATCTATTCATGTTCTGCATCCTGCCCTCTTGGTCACAGAGGAGTATTTGTAGTAACCAGCAATACATGCAATTAGAAATACCACGGAAAAAAAATGCTGATGCTCTACCGTATGTGTGATAGGAACATACTGCTGCACATACAATAGGAGACCGTGTGGAACCGAAACGTGCCGGCAAGTTTGCCAGTCTGCGTGCGGCTGGCAAAGCAAGCTGCATCTTCAGTCTCCTCTGCTGGGGGATGTAGTGCTGCTGCTATATTTGATTTCTTCACCCATTGGGTATGGAGTTTTGCTGACAAGTTATTGCTTCGTAGAGCAACAGGAACTGTCACTTTTCTTGGTAACTTACGGCCTTTTACTGGTAACGCGAAGACTCTTTTTGCCTCGCTGTCATCCCTGATTTTGTCTGCCGAGCTCTTAACTCCTCCCTTATTTTATCAAGGCCCATTCCTTTTCTTGGTTTTCTGACCTTTTGAAGTAACTTGCCTGGGATTAATTTTCAAGGTGGTAAGTGGTAAAGCACCAAACCAAGTGGGATGTTTTGGCTTTTGGGTAGAACGTAGAGGCAGGTTGTGCCATAAACTGCGATGCATTTTGGCAGCAGAGTTTTGGAGCAGATGGCCACAGGAGACCTTCATATTGCAGACTGACAGAGACAGTAAACTAAATATCTGTTTAAGCGATGGTGACGGATGTAGAGGGCATTGCTCAGCAATTAATGACTGGCTAAAAGAGACAGGGATCCAAAGGCCATTAACCTTGATGCTCATTAACTGGCAGGAAATGTGTTGCTTGGGTTATTGTTATTGCTATTGGACCTAGTAATTTTTTGTAGGATAGAACAATTAGTTATTTTGATGCTCTGAAATGTTAAAAGGTAAAGAGGTTGTTGCTTTTTAGATTTGTTGTGGGTTTTTTGGGTGTAATGTCCGTCCCCCCCACATTAGGTAAAGGACAGACAATGTACAGGAAACAGCTTTTCATTCAGAAAATGGAAATGGATTCATTAAGGCACTAATGTTAGCTCGATTTCATCACTGTAATAGCTGGTTCCCAAGTGGTAGAGATCACTTGGAGAATGTAAGCACATTTCATAGTTGGATTTGCATTAGCTGTTTTCACTTGTGCCCCCTCATAATGAAGTGTTAGCTGGTGTCACCCAGCCTGAGGCTGATGAGGCTTCTTACGCCCAGCCTGCCCCGGGGGAAGAGCGCCCGTGGGAGCAGTACCCACCCCAGCACGACACAGGCATTGCTACCCCTTTTTAGATTATGGAGAACTCCTCAGAACTCCTTCCATTTAGAGAAACCTACTAACATTTCTGCCAGAGGTGTGTTTTTAAGTACTTTTCCTGCGTGATGTGCATCGCTCTGGCCAGTCCTGGCCATCAGAGCTGCTCTGCTGAGGCAGAGAAAGAGCTGCTTTGTATCCAAGATTTATTTTTGATCTCAAGAAGGTGACAGGCACAGAGCTCCAGCCCTGATTCTGCAAATGGCATCACGCAGTGGTGATCTTGGTGGCTGTGGACCACCTCCTTTGGGTTTGTAATCTCAATTATACGGTATTTAAAATTAGTGGGCTTTGGGGATTGATTCCTTGCTGTGCACTGTAAGGAAATCTTGGGATAAAAGCAGTGGCTCCCAGAGGCCAGTAAGGTGATGTTTAGTTATTCCAGATGTGAAAACTAGAAATCACATGGAGGGGAGGGAAGCCCCCAAATCACTGGCAGTAAGGGGATGCTGCTGAGATAGGAAGGTGATGGGAACATGTGTTGTACAGCTCAGCAGTGTAAGAAATACTGTAAAATGAACAATTAGATGAACATTTCAGATTGTACATCCTCCTAATTATCCTTTTAATTATTCATCTAAAACAAGTAAAATGACCCCTGACAGAGCCATAAATGATTTAGGAACTATCAAATATTTATTAGATGCAACTGAATCCCCACAGAGTTTTTTTAACAGATGCACATGAATCTGCTTTCCTGTATTCCTCATCTCCAATTTTATCTATGGAATTTATAACCAATTGAATGAGATTTTCAGTATTTAAAATACTGCTGAGCTCATTGAGAATTGTTTAAGGGAGGAAGAGAGCAGTGGTGCTCTTAGTTTCCTATATTTGGTGTAAGGAGACAGCAGACACCAGTAGGACACTGGCGGCACAGGCAGTATCCTATAGCTGGTCCTACACAAACCCTTTGGTACAAGGGGAGTGCTGAAAGAACCAGAAGCCATGGAAGAAAATAGCCCCAGGATGTCTCTGGCACAACTTACAAATGCTTGAAGAATCTCATGCGATTTAACATAAACACTTTAAAGTAGAGATGTTTCTGAATTGCACCCGAGATGAAGGCAACGGTCTGTACTCGCGGGAGGGCAGCCCTGGGGCGGCAGAAAGCCAAGCCTGCAATGGAGCCTGCCCACCCGTTCATCGGCAGAGGAATGGCTTTTATTTCACGACTAGCCCGTTTTGTTTTTTCAGCAGTGAATAAAATCCTCCCTCTTACATAATAAAATTGGATTTATATTAATATTCCCGTTGTGGTGACACAGTTGGCTTGAGAACACAGAGAAATCTTTGTGGGTTATGCTATTCCCATTAAATATTTAAAAAAAAAAAAAATCAAAAAAAACCAACCCAAAAACTTTAATCACAGGATTCTGGGCACAGCAAGCGGTGGTCTGCAATGGCTTCTACAAGAAAAAACAATCTAATTTTCATTCTGTTTTTAAGTAAGTTTTGTAAGGGATGAGCAGAAAGGATTTTGTAAGGAGTTACTTTTGGGAACTGTGCCTATAAAAAATGGGAGATGCTAGGAAGGCAGGTGATCTTGTAGTGAGAGCAGCAGACAGGAATGTTTAGAAAGCTGGATTGGGTTCTTAGCTGGACCATAGACAATGTACCAGCTTCCACCATATGATTTTGCCCTCTATTTGGACCTACAGCTTTTATTGTTGCAGGAAATACAAAGGCTTTTGGAAATGAAAAGACAAAGATGATCCTTTTGACCCTTGTTGAATCACATAATAATAATGTCAGAGTTACTGTAATAAAACCCAAGTTCTTGTGGAAGATTCTTGTGAGTGGGTCTCAACACAGTTATTGTCACTCTCCCCGTTTTAGAGAAAGGAGGCGCAGGAAGGTTGAGGTGTCCAGCAGTAGAGGTGGGACAGGTCACAGGGGTGTCCCACCTCCACCAAAATAGAGGAAAAGCAACAAGCGTAGGATCCATTCTTTTCTTAACTTTTGATCTACAGACCTTCAGTGGTTTGCACGGCCAAGGATCATAGTCAGCCATTAATCCCTGGGAAGCACATTAAATGGGTTTTGATGGAATTTGCCATTTAAATTTTAATCAAAGTCCACTGAGGAGGGCAAAAACTCCTTGAGAAATTTGGACTTTGTGGGTTTTCTGTAGTCTGTGTAATTTCATAGAATAGTTTGGGTTGGAAGGGACCTTTAAAGGTCATCTGAAATTTTTCCTTATAGCTAGTCTAAATCTACCTTCTTTTAGTTTAAAGCCATTACCCCTTCTCCTGTTTCCACAGGCCCTGCTAAAAAGTTTGTCCCCATCTTTCTTATTAGTCCCCTTTAAGTACTGGAATGTGCTATAGGGTCTCCCCAGAGCCTTCTCTTCTCCAGGCTGAACACCCACAACTCTGTCAGCCTGTCCCCATAGCAGAGGGGCTCCAGCCCTCGGAGCATCTCCCTGGCCTCGCTCCAAGCACTCTTTATCCTTCTTATGCTGGGGGCCCCAGAGCTGGATGCAGTTCTCCAGGTGGGGTCTCACCAGAGCAGATTAGAGGGGGAGAATCCCCTCCCTCGACCTGTTGGCCATGCTGCTCTGGATCCAGCCCAGAATACAGCTGGTTTTCTGGGCTGCCAGTGCACACGGCCGGCTCATGTTCAGCTTTTCATCCACCAGTACCCCCAGGTCTTTCTCCTCAGGGCTGCTCTCGATCCATTCTCCGCCTGGCCTGTACTTGTGTTTGGGATTACCCTGACCCAGGTGCAGGACCTTGCCCTTGGCCTTGTTGACCTCCATAACGTTGGCACAGGCCCATTTCTTGAGCTCATAATTACTTCTATAATTAGCCAGCATTACTTGTAGATGCCTTTTTTTTTTTTAAACCAATCCCTGCAAAGAGGAAAATCATGACCTGACATTTTACTCACATTAGAAGTGTTCTAATATAATGAGAAAAAACTGTAAATGCTTCAGAAAAACTGTGCTAAGAACATCTTTCTCCTTGTTCTGTGTCTGTGCAGTTGCTATCCTGCTGAAGGACGAAAAAAAAAGCCGGGTTGCCAGGCAGATTCAAGGCAGAGAAAGTGGAGTTTCACTGGGGTCAAAGCAATGGATCAGCTGGCTCTGAGCACAGCATCAATGGCAAGAGGTTCCCCGTTGAGGTGAGTGGAAAGACACGTGCTTACGTTCTTGAAAAACAGGAAATGGGAATGTATTGCTGTAGTTTGAGATGACTGTGAAATAGGGCAATGTTTCCTTCAGTGAACAACCACGTGCAAGGCCCTCCCGGCCCTCACAGCACTCTATCTATCATCTCTTCTGTGCTTTTGCAGTGTCCGCTCTGAGCTCGGCTCTGCTAGCTTTGCCAGCTCTCACATCCCATGGGATAAGTCGCAAACAGCCACTTTTCTGGTTTCTCCCAGAAGCTTTTCAATGTGTGGGAGGATCTCCTTGCAAATATCCGCAAAGTGACCTCGTTGTCCTCCAGATCGTTCCTTTCCCATGGTGCTTACAAACAGGCAGCAGCGGTTTGGGAGCCATCATGCCGAGGCCGATGTCTTTCCTCAGTACTGCTTCCTTGCGCGCGCAGGGCCCTCTCTCTGTGTTCAGCTGCAGTCCCTTGCCTTGGAATAACGGGACACCTGCACAGATCCGTGCACGCAGCCGCACGTTTGCCTGTGCGGGAGCCAGCTGGACCCAGGCCGGCCCTGCTTTGCCAGCGGCGGAGATGGCAGAGCAGCGAGGTGTCGGCTCGGGCACAGCACCCGGCGAACGCAGCCGTGTTCAGCGCGACCATCTGCAGCTGACCACAGGAACGTGCCTTTAGATGGCGGGAGAGCCCCGGTGTCGTGGGCTGCTGGGGAGCCCCGTGCAGTTGGGTCTTGGCCTGTGAGCGATAGTCCGGGGTCACCATCGGTAGCGCAGTGTTCTCCGTGTTGGTACTTGTCACTTTATATTCGAGGTTTTGCGTGGTGATGGAAAACAGATGTTAACTGATTCCCTGTGCCTGTCGCTGAGCAGATGAGCACTTTCAGAGCGTGGTTGCAGGGAGCTTTGGTGCCCAGGAAGCTCACGGGTGGGCAGAAGTGGTTGTCTTGTGAGCTGGGTCTTGCAAGAACTCGATTCAACCCCAGCTTGCCGTAACTTGTCACTTGTGGCTTTAGCCAGGTCATTTTTCAGGAGGTGGGAAGGAGCCACCAGAGCACAAAGTGAGCTTGTAACAGACTCTGGTGCATGGGCAAAACCTCCAGTTTTCATGTCTGTGCTCCAAATGCCCCATCCCATGAGAATCAGAAGCCATTTTTTGTCTTCCCATTCTGAACCTGTACTTTGGATGTTCTGTGAGGCAGATTTTTTTATTTTCTTACTTTTTAATGAGCTTTTCTAACAGCTTCTGGCTTGATGTAGCTGTGATTTCTTATAAGGAGCCACCCCTGAACACATGGAGTGAAGGCATGAACGTTGTGCTGCTCTCTCTGTCGGCAATACTGACATTTGTAACCCGATTTTTGGGTGGCAGAAAGAGCACTCAGGAGGCCCACAGAGGCAGCAAGTCCTCTTTTGAAATTTCAGGGAGTGGGGATGGTAAAGGCGTCTGGGCCTTCTTGTTTGTGTCAGAAGTAGTATTTCCACTCCACAAGCCCTTTCTTATGATGCCAAGGCTATTTGATGCTGCCTTGGTGAATGGAAGCTATTTTACTTGAGGAATTTGCCTTTTTTTCCCAAGGAATAACTTTCCTTTGGTTGAAATATTCTTCATTTTCTTTTCAATTGGTTGAAACACTGATTTTTACTACTTTAAAACTGAGAAGAAAAATAAAAGGAAGAGTCTGCATTTCTGAATTTAGGTCACTTGTTTATGAAGGCTGTGCAAAATACATTGCTGTATCAGTTAGGTTTAGTGTTAATCTTAATAACAAAAATGTAATTTTCCAAGTGATTTGTATTAATTGCAATGACATGAACCTCTGTTCTCTGACCTTCCTGGGCATGATGGCATTAGCAGAATTCCCACAGCCTTTCCTTTACTATTTCTTAAAGGAAGAGCAATTCCAAACCAAGCCTTTCCCTGTTGTGATGCTATCTACCTCCTGGCCAAGAATTCCAAATTTCAATCATGTGTTGTGAAGGATTTTTATGGGTGGATTTTGAAGGGTCCAGTAGGTCTAAGGTGATGAAACAGTCCTTCTTGCCAATAAATGCAAAAATGGTCCCTGTAGTTGGGATTAGACCTCTCAAATGGTAACTGTACATGTGTGCATAGTAGAGCTTTTAATTTGTAATGCTAATTGTAGTTCAGCTTGCAACTGTCTGATGCAGTCCTAATTGTCTGATGCTGGGAGGTCTGTGCCAGAAATACTGCACTTCATTTGAGAAGTGACATTTCTCGGAAGGCTGTAGAAAGGAAAAAACCAAAATCCTGGCCTACAGGAAGCAAATCCCAAATCACTGATTATTCTGAGCCCGTGGACATGGGTAAAGCTTTTAAGGAGCGTGCAGGCATTGGCATTCCGGGTCTGCAAGTTACAGTGGTGATGCAGCTGGAAGAAAACATTTTCCGAGTCTGATTGTGCAACCAGATGTGGACTGTGCAAAACCCATTAGTTCCAAAGCACATCCCAAGGGAACGCAGATAGATCAGCTCCATCCGTAGACTGTGCTCTGTGCACATGAAGTTTAGCTGTTTTTTCCTCTGGGAAACAAAGTGCTTGCTGGTAGTCTTTTTTCCTTGAAGAGGATGCAGAAAGTAATTAGAAATGTCAGATATAATACAGAGCATTATTGTTTGACCATGTTGTTTGGTTTTTATTATTACGACTAATGTGTCAGATGGTAAGGCTGTCTACGTTAATTGGTTTCCTTCATTGAAGCCCATCTGGATCATATTTTTTTGTGATTTATATGTTAAATTAGTTGGTAAGATATATGAGAACATCCTTTTGTTTCCTGCTTTAAAGGCATGTTGGATCAAAGGCGTATTTTCTTGCAGTACTTTTATGCAGATGTGATTCCTTTCCAAACCATGGCGTATGTAATGATGTTCTTTTGTTACGTGGTCTTGATCGCTTATTTATTGATTAGATTTTCCTTGGTGATACTTGAGCCTTATGAAGCCTGTATGAGCTCGGCGGTCTCCAAAGTAGCATTTATGAACTCAGATGTCTGCGAGGCTCTAACTCTAATCCACCTCCAGGTGCCAGCTCGTGATACCAGGCCTGGTCAGCATTGGCTTGAGGTTTGGTTTTTCCCTCCTCCTTGCCATTTTAGCACGATTGTTTGGGTGCGGCCAGGAACTGGTGCTGCGCCGCTGAAGATGAAAGCGATACCATTAGCGTACTGCTGTGTGAGTGGAGCAGGAATCCTAATGAGGACGCGGGCTCCGTGCCAGTTTAGAACAGCGCTCTCTCCTTTTTTCTTCAAGTTAAGAAAAGTTGGTAACAACGCATTCTCTACATTTTAATGAATTGCTGACTCCTTTGTATTCTGTTATTGTTCTTCTCTGCTATAATTACTCAGGTTTTTCTTCTTCTTTCTGAAGTCGAAGCGCTATAAATGAACATGCAAACGCTAGAAACCATTTAAATGGTGAAGTGACAAAATTAAAATAAAGAAGACGAGCTTCCTTCAGGCCAGGAGAGAGCCCAGGTTCCCCTCATTAGAGCCAAGAGGAGTAATTGCAGTGCTTAAATCTTCAGTGTCACGGCGCCGGTTCCAGCCCTGCCTGCGTGGAGCTTGCGGCAGGCAGAGTCTGCCGTGCGGGCTCCCTGCTAGGTGGGAAACCCGGCACTTAATATTTCACAGGCAAGCAACAGCTGACGTGGCAAAGCTGTGCTGGCAGAGGTCGGAACCACCGTCCCAGCATAACTGATTTTTTTGTTTTGTTTTTGAGCTGCTTCATACTCATTTTTATGCAAAATGCTGATTATTTCTGTGAAGAGCAGAAATCAGAGAGTGATTTTAATCATGACTGTGTTAATTTGATGTGAGCTTTGGCTGTTTATAAGCTTTCTCTTTAATGGTGCTAATTGTCAGTTATAATGTGAACACCATTATACAGTAATATACAGTAATTTATTTAGTAAATGAGAATCTTATTCCAAGGACCATACTGCAATATGCCACAGAGACCTCATCCCTTTAATCTTACATGAACAAACTTGCACTGTCTAGGCCAAATTGGTAATAGGAACATCAACTTGGCTTCTGAAATAGCGATGTGATTTCGTGCCCACAAGTGCCAACATGTGTGTTTTTGGAGATCTCGAGTTCTCCATTAAAAAAAAAGAAATATCAAAAAACCCCAACAAAACCCCACAAACCATCCCAGCAGAAAATGAAGAGCTAACACCCTTTCATGTCGATTAATGTGCTTTTACGTTATGTTGATATATTAATTTTGCTAAATTGTTATTACAAAACAATCATTTGCATTAACAATCCTTGTTCTTCTTCAAGCGTGTTTCTCAGAAGACTTTCCAGGTTCTAATGGTGCCTTTGTTCTTGCTACTTCTTTGATTTTCTTCCTTTTCCCTTTGAATATACATACTCACTCCAGCGTGGTCTAGCTCTGCAGCTAGTTGCTCTAATTTGAATGCTCAGATCTCCTTGCCAAAGTTTATCGCCGGTGCTATCCCACCTCTCATTATAGCACTTGAATTCCGTTGTTTTATATTATCACAGGCAGAAGACGTCATTACCGTAGAAGAAATGTGTGCTATTGGGTGCACAGAAACCTCTACTACAGGGAACACACTGAGACAAGTTAACTTTTTTGGTGTTACCCTGAATGTTAAGTCTTTCTGTCGCCCTTGGAATCATCTACAGCACATGTCCAGCCTTTTGCCCACCTGTGGGTGGCAGGGGATGTTTACTTTCTAATGTTAGAATTGGAGCCTTTTCTGTTCTTTAGTTTTGGTGTATTTGTAAGTTTTGCGTCGATTTCTGTGTGCTTTTTTGACATACTGAGACATGGACTTGTCGCAGTATGTTCCCTTGACATACAGGAGAGAACAAACACCCCACGTTGCCGTGTGGCAGCTGGGTTTATTTTTTCTGGCCTCCAGCATATCTGGTGCTTGTAATTTTGCAAAGACCTCTGGTGTTGGCTTCAAGCACAAGTGAAGACTAATTGTGAAACAGGGAGCCAGCGTTGGTTTTATTTCCTTATATTTTTGTTTACCAGTTGCTCTTCAAATTTCCTTGCCTCCATCTGGCAGGATGTAGCAAAGTACAAGTCAATAAATGATGAAGGGACCTGAAGGGGGCCATTGGGAATATATCACAGTGAGAGACTTCAACTGTCTGAAGTAATTTTACCGTAATACTCTCTCCAAGGACCAAATCCACACTTGGAGGGGGATACTTAGAGCTCCCAGTGATTTTGATTGGAGATGTGCTGTTGAAAGTCTGGGTGAGGATTTGGCTCCGTGCTCGTGCTGTCTGTGCTGTAGAGTGCCCAGGGAATTTAACATCCACTGTTTATTCCATCCACATCTCTTACAGCACCCTTGACTTAATCATACAGACAAGGAGGTGGCTTGGGGATTTTCATGTTTAATTATTTTTTTTAATTTTTTTTCCAAGCTGACAATTAGCATGTTGGTTTTTTTTCTTTTTGATCTGTTTTCTTGGTGTTCTGTCTCCCCTTTCCCCACACTCTTTGGGGTTCCAGGTAGCCAGACAATACTCTGTAAAAATACAAGACAATAAAAAGCAAAAAAGCCACTTTGTCTTTTCTCCAGTGAAGTAAGATTTTACTCCAGGAGTCTCCAGACCTTACTCCTCTTTGCTCTTCACTGCTTTAAAAACTTGTTCAGCTTTCTCATCGTCAGGAAATCAGTGTCACAATTTTCAAACATGAAATGAGTGGATATATTGAGCACACGGCTAAGTTTCCATCACGTCGCACTGCGAAGACCATGAGCACATGAGTTAAACATCATCTGATAACGGTCTGGTTTACGGGTTTATTTCCCCCAGTGTGGCTGGTAGACTGTCTCCTCACAGTCATCTTTAGTGCCTCCCATATACTGACAGGAGAATCAGTTGGGACTTTTAATTAATGACTTTATTGCAATCAAGGTCCAATTTTAGTGCAGAATGCTTCATCTTGTAGTAGTGAAATATTTAGTCTCCATCTGGCTGATCTTTTCTGTGAATGCCCCGTGATAATTAAGAAGAAGCACGAGAGGATGGTCTGAAATTAAAATCCGTTTGGCGGCGGGGTTAGCGTGTCTTGGGACCGTGCGTGTGGAGACCCAGACAAAATTTAGGGACGTAACAGCACTTTGCTTTTATGGCAGCATCTTCCGGCTGCTTGCCAAGCCCCAGTAATTTCTAGAGTGAGTTGCAAATGTTACAGTGCATCCAGAGTTTTATTTTGAAGTAACCATCCAGTAACACGAACCAGATATAACTCTTTTCATGTTGGATGGGAATGTCCTGCTTTCCCCGAAGGATTTCCACTGTCTTGTTGAAAAGGTCTGAGGCAGCAGCACTACACTCCGATTACAAGTATGGTAATGATGAGCTAAGAGTTGTACATTCCTCTTAACATAAATCCCTGATTTTCTACATGGTTAATTGGAATCTGGAAAGACTGACAAGGAGAAGGAGGATCAGATGGGGTGAAAATAAGAGATAACAGGCTGACAGCCAGCTCTTGTTGTAAAGAGGAGTTATTTTGAATAGGAGAAAAAATCAATACAAAGGTTGGAGAATTTGACAGAGTTATAAGAGCTACTTTAATGAAAGGTAGCAGATTCAATCGGATTGTTACTTCAAATGTGGGATTGTCCGAGTTAGAAAAATGGGACTGTCTCTCCCCAGCTGCAAAGGTGAGCTTTACGTGCTAAGCTTACTGGGTGCTTAGGCCACTGGGTTTACTGGCATTCACTCTGGGCACTGAATGTGGCAAGAAAAGGGAAAAAAGATGTATAGGAACTTGCTGTATTCTGTTTTTCTGGAGTAGTCACTTGCTTATGGGAGGAGAAGGAGGAGGGCAATAGGTGACAGCTGTTTGGAGCGAGTCTAGAGGGCACCGTGGAGATGCTCCGAGGGCTGGAGCATCCACCTCAGCCTTATGTAGAGGAGACCAGTTTTCCTAAATTGCTCATAGCTTTTTTCATTTTGGGGACTTAGAGGCAGGAAGGCAATTTTTTCAGAGTGAAATGCAGAGTCGTGACGCACGGGAGGCTTACGGAGGGGTGGTCAGAGTCCCTGAGCTGCAGGCTCGGAGCGCAGGGTGCGCCGGGTGCACAGGTCGGGCACGTTTACGTGCTGTGCTGTGCCAGGTCAGCTCTGCGCAGGGGTCCCGGGATACTGGCTCAAAGCACGTGGAGTTTAAGAGGCGCTCAGCACTGCCTCTTCACTTCAGGCAAGTCTGACCGTCCCAGGACTTTGGGACGTCTTCCCCTGGAGATGTATGACCCTTCCAACCCTCTGGAAATAACAAAGATAGATAATATTTGGGGAGGGGGGAGGGGAGGCAAAGAAAGAAACATTGCACAAATGTGTTGAGAAGTGATAATATTTCCTTGGCACAGAAAAAATCAAAACAAACCCTTAATGTGGTTAATGGGCTCGTTGGTAACTTGTCTGCCAGTATTTCCCATGGAAGTCATTTCACTGGGTCTCAAACAGTGGGAATAAATTTCGCCAATGTTAATCATGATTTAAGGCAGCAAGCAGGAAATTATTTAAATTGTCTATTATACTGGTGCTTTACTGATTGCGTTTTTGTATTTTTTTCCTGAAGAATTCTAAACAGTTGCTGTAATTTCATGCCAAGAGAATAAATTACGTCAGACATGTTTTTCACGGTTAGAAAACTTGGTACATTTGTCCAGGTTTTACTTTTTTTTTTCCTGCTTTATCACATGTTAAAGAACTGTTTTCTAAGGAATGATGACTAAAAGCTTATGTAAACTGGAAATGAAGAGGCATCTTGCTGTCCGAAAGGTTTGTGTCTGAAATGTGTCCGAAAGGTTTTCACTAAAATTGATTTTGTACCATGGGTCACCGAAAGGCTTTGTAATTCTGGGGGGCGGGAGGCAGGCTGCGAAATGCATTCACTGCAGACTATGCTGAGCAGTCCTATTGTATTTACATTCCTCCCTGCCCACCTGAATCCCTCTCCTGTCTCTTATATTGAGTTTAAAAGCTCTTTGGGACCAAGAGTGTCTCTTTGGGTTTCTGCAGCGCGTGCCCCAGTGGAATTCCCGCTCTGGGACAGAGTGGTGCTCTGCTGCTCCTATAACCGCAGGCTTTGCGGGAATGAATTGCTTTGTTTTTTCTGTGATAAAGCTTCACGTGATGTAAGAGATCGGGCAGCAAGAGGAGTGTAGTCCCTGTTATTTCCCCAGTTCACAGGCATTGTATTTCCAGACAGGATGGGAAGGTTAACTAAAGTTGAAAAAGGATCTGAAACACAGCAAGAGTTTACTGTCTGGTAGGAATGAAATAACAATAGTGGTTGAAAACGAGAAAAAAAGGTGTGTTTGCTCATGCTTTGAGACACACAGCACTCATCTTTCTGTAAAGAAAAACAATTTGGGGAAAACAGTTATATCCCTCAATACATGTGTCCTCTTGCTCCCTATTTTTCTACCCAGCTTAATAAGAGAAATTCTCTATTCTCTAATTAGTTGGGCTTTTCAGCACATGCCTCGGAAGGCCAATGATGTCCTTTTCTGTCACCATCCCATCTAGGCTGATGGTCCTCTGGGGGGGCTTTCCTTTATTCTCTGGCTTCAGAGAGGAGGCAAAGCAGCCTTGTGTTTCCAGGAAATCTGCAGCCCCTTTGGAATCCTGCTTGCAGCTGCCTCCAGTGCACTCACTGCCTGGGCAGGGAAACCTTTGTCAGCGTAACCCTCCGAGAGGGCTTGGGTATCATTGCCCATTGACCATTCAGGAGGGGTTTTGTCTAAAATATAGCTCCTGCTCTACACATGTGTGAGAAATACAAATTTTGGCTTTGCACCAGAGTTAGAAATAGTGTTACCAGGTGGGAAAGAGCTTTTCCCCCTGCAGTGGGCTAAGAGTTTGTTAATAGTTTCTTCAAGCACAGAAAATGGCACCTGGTCTGCCCAAAGTGTGTTCGTTTCTCCAGAGAATTCCCTGGAGAGAATTAATTGTCCAGGAAAAGAAGATTGAAAGTGTCTTCCTAGTAAGTTAAGGATGAATCATTCTTCTCTGGGACTGGGGGCAAATTTGATTTTTTTTTTAACAGACTCTCAGACACCAAATAAAGGGGGGAGGGGCAACCTTAGAATCATAGAATGGTTTGGGTTGGAAGGGACCTTAAAGATCATCTAGTTCCAACCCCCCTGCCATGGGCAGGGACACCTTCCATAGCCCAGGTTGCTCCAAGCCTCCTCCAGCCTGGCCTTGGACACTCCCAGGGATGGGGCATCCACAACATCTCTGGGCAACCTGTTCCAGTGCCTCACCACCCTCTCTGTGAAGAATTTCTTCCTGACATCTAATCTAAACCTCCCTGATTTCAATTTCTACCCATTACCCCTTGTCCTATCACTACAGGCTCTCGTAAAAAGTCCTCTCCCAGTACCCTTGTAGCCCCTTCAGATACTGGAAAGCTGCAAGGAGGTCTCCTCGGAGCCTCCTCTTCTCCAGGCTGAACAAGCCCAGTTCTCGCAGCCTTTCGTCATAGGAGAGGTGCTCCAGCCCTCTGATCATCTTCGTGGCCCTCCTCTGGACTCGCTCCAAGTGGTCAATATCCTTCTGATATTGAGGGCTCCACAGCTGGACGCAGCACTCCAGGTGGGGTCTCACCAGAGCAGAGATCTCGCCTTGCTGGCCCCTGCTGCTGAATCCAACTCGAGAATTCAAAACAGGCGTTAGCACAAGATCTATCACACATTTGTTGTGGAAGGGAGAGAGATCTTTGGGATTTGATCATGCCAGGGTGGATTAAATTTCTTGAATTTTGTCATGTTTGTCTTTACCGAATTTCAACTGCATTCTGTGATGTGAAGTTCATGCCTGCAACACTGCTGGTGTTTGCTCTTTACCTTAGCTGGATTGCTGTAAGGGTGATTTTAGTTGATTTTTATTCCTACGTCAAGCCCCTCCATTCCTTCAGGGTGGCAGTGCCCACAGCTGAGATAACAAATTCATTGCTCAATGCCCGCATGCAGCGCTCAAGGGTTTTCAAATTTTAACTTTTTTAAATGCAAAACTACCTACAGATGAGGAGCTAAAATTACAAAATTCATTCAATAAGAGGAGGAAACCTCTCTTCTTTAGTTTCCCATCACCCTTGGTTGAGCAGGAAATTCTGTTCTCCATTCTCCGAGGTCCGGATCCTCTTAGGGGAGGGTAGTGCTCCTGAGGAGAAGGTGGCTTGCTGGGAGTTGAGTGACACATTTAATCTTGTGATGGCACGTACCAGGCAGGACCATAATATCCCTTAAGAAAAAGAAATGTCATTACATCCAGTTCAGAATAGGAGATTGGAGATAACGGGTTGGTTTTAAAAAAGATTCATTTGAAATTCTTTGCTTGAGAGGTCTCATTCTGTTGGGAGGCAGGAATGTGAGCGCTCACTTAATGAGCTGCATTCAAAAGATGAAATTTCAAGAGAGTAAAAGTAAAACCCATTATTTTCTGAGCATAAATGGAGTCACCCATCCTCAAATCCATAGTTGTGCCATTCTCCTCGACCTCATCTAATATTTCCTTTGTCCCCTGTTTAACTGGGAAAGATTTTAGGGGCCTTTGCCTCTAGGAAATACCGAAAGTAGATACCTTCAGTCATCTCAGTCACTGATGTTAAAGCACATGCTGTTTACTAAGTAATGCTGAAAGCTCCATGCTGTTGTTGCTGGCATACCATTTAGGAGAGGCCTGTTAGCCCTCCCACTGAACCATATGGTGATTTATCAGGCAGTTTAGTAGTAGCAAGACCAATACTCTTGGTCAAAACTAAAAATGGATAATCCTTATGTTGCCGCTGATAGAATGTTCCCATTCCTATTCCCTTTGTGGTACAGGGAATGTGTGTGCTGAGCTATGTGTCCCCTTACTGGGAATAGCCTGGGAGGGAGTTGCTGTATTTCCAAGGTCTGGGGTTATGATCTTACAACTTAGTCTTTCAGGAAACTGAAACCAGCAATTTCCGGATGCTTGCAGCTCCGACAGCTGTTGTGTTGGTCCATTTTAAAGAAAAGAAATATGAAATATATATGAAACCTGTGAAAGCTCAAGCGCGCGGCTCAACTCTGAGGAGTTTGAAGGTGAGACCATGTAAGAGGAAATTAATGTTTTCTGCAGAAGAAAAGCAAGCCCTCATTTCAAAGAAAGCTTCCTAGCAAACCGTTTCTGCCTGTTCAACACTTGAGGTAGCAAAGCATCCACATGTGATCTCTGACATAATATTGCTGCATTGTTAGCAGAGTTAGTTCAGATTTTTTCCTGTCATGATCAAGTAAGATAGAAGTGAAAATAATTCTGGTAACACTGCAAGGAATAATTTGGCAGCAGTCAGAAGCTGGAACTGGAAAAGGGCAGTAGGAGAGAAATAATTAGCAAGGATAATTTCCAGGCCTTGACAAGCTGGCATGCCTCTCTAGCAGTGAATGGATTCACCTGACACCCAGAGATAGCCATCTGATAATAGCACTCATAAGATCAATACATCGATACTTTATCCTTGAAACAGTATTTAAAGTCTGTTCTTAGGTTCATTTCTTTACTTCTGTAAAGTTATAGCAATCTGGGCTTTGAGATAATGCTTTCATTACCGTCTTATCGGCCCTTCTTCACTTCCTGTATTTTAACACATCTACCGTGATTGCTGAAGGAGGATGCTCAGTGAGCTTAATCTGCTTATGCTTTTAAAGAGAAAGGATGCTCCAAAGGCTAAAATGGAGCCTCATACTGAGCAGGTTGGAGAGTTTGCAGTGCCTACAATGGGAAGGTGTTTTGCGGCAGAGGTGTTTGGAATGTAAAGCTTCCGTGGTGCTGGCTCTGCGGAGCTCATGACGAGGAGAGGAGGGGGAGCTGGGCACGGCTGAGGCTTGGCTTCTGTACATCTGAGATTCTGCCCAGGCTCTCGCACGGCTGATAATGCCAAGATGTCGCTGGGTTAAGCCCAATGCTGCTGCTTTCTGGTAACGTATCTTGTTGGTCCCCGTTTCTTCTCATTGCGGGGAATGATTTGTGGGATTGCGATGCACACCCCAGGCCACAGAAATAGCACGTGCGCGCTTGAAATAACGCTCACGCAGATAAGTATTGTGTGTGTAAGCACAGAGAGGTTTAGATCAGTTTCCTCTGTATAGACTCACCAGATTCCCCCAGATGCATGTGCTTTGAAAGAATTTAAACAGGACTGGAAATTTTACTTTTAATGAGTGCTGCTGTGAAGGACAAGAGACTTACGGCAGGGCGGTGAGTTTTCTGGTCCCACCGTGTAAATGTTCTGTCTCTAGCAAGGCAGAAGCTCCTGTTAAAAAACACCTATTTATCAACAACCAAACCATCCTTTCTCTGACGAAGACTGGAGGTCAGTGACTGCCCTCTGAGCACCTGGGAGGAATTACTCCTACCTCTGTCTCAGTACTGATGGGTGCGTCGCCGCGGCACGCTGACACCGGTGCCATCCCAGCCATGGCCCTGGCCTCGCTGGCGGCTGGGAAGTTCAGCTCTTTCAAAACCCGTGGGTTTTGTTCGTTTTAAGTAGATTATGGCGTGAAAGATGGAAGGGGAGATCAGAACTGGCAGGACGGTGCGGTTAGAATAGGACCTTCAATTTGACAGGTGTTGTGTTCTTAGGAGAGGGCTCCGTGCCTGGTTTTTGTTGACAGGGGTGACGACGGCCTTGAGGGATGATGGGCATTTCGATGAATCGCTAAACTGATTTGATAATCAGTAAGTGAATTTGCGAAGAGCGGGTACCACGCACCTTCTCTGGGGCTCGGTTAACCTAGTGTCAGCGTGTTTTCAGTGTTCTGGGCGCTTTTAGTTTATTTTATCTTCTCCTGGTGAGAGCTCGAGACAGAGTTACTGCCAAATAAAAGAAGTTGTTTCTCCTCTTTGGCCGTAAAACTAACCTGAGGACGACCAGACCTTGCTTGTACAAAGGAGCTGCTGTCCTGGATTAAATTCTCTGTTTTCTCCAGTTATGCCCAGATAGCGGGGATCGTCATGGTCAGGTCTGTCATGTTTATGTCCCCTCGGCGGGGCTCTCTGTTTGCCCTCCCTAGGAGAGCGTCAGCCCTGCAGGCAGCCTTTGGCTCCCTAGGAGCTGCTCATAACTGCCCTGCTCCAGATTCCAGCTGCTCTTTAATGGACTTCTCCCCCCCCTTGAACACAAAGGGGAGATTTTTCCGCTCCCTGGAGGCACAGACGGTGGGTGCTGTGGGGCAAAGAGGGTGGGCAGGCACCGAGCCGGGGCTGGCATTTCTGGGCAGCCTTTCGGCCGTGCGTGCAGCTCCTGGTTGGATCCGGAGTTCCCTCCCCAGCAGCCCTGCTGTTTTCTCTGGAAACTGGACACAGGACAAGGCTGTCAAATGAAAAAGCGCTGCCTCCAGCATCAGGCATGCTTATTGGAGTTTACGCTGGTTTATGTCGGAGCTGTTCAGAAGGGGGTTTTGCTTCAGGCATTTCTGAAAGGCGATACATATTGAACTTTTACAAATCGGCTTTATTTTCTGGTTCCCCAGCAATGTCTGTGGTGTTTGCTTGGGTTAGAAACATTTGTGTTCTAGGTAGCTCTCATTTGCCCAACTATTACAAATATGAGTTGGGTTTTTTTCTTACATGCATTCATAATTGTCCTCTGTTCTTAAGACATAAATTGAAGTTGTGTCCTTCATACCATGATGCTCAAACGATTTCCTTTTCAACAAAGAGTACGTAATAAAGGCTAAAAATGATTTTTGCAATCCGTGCATTTAAGTATACATTACTATCAGTTTTAAGGATGGATAATCAATGTAAAAAATGATACTTCCGTGTATTCCTAATAGGTCACTGTGTAAATATCCATAATGGAATCGATCCCTTAGGTTATGGCAACCATTAGTACAGAAGGGGTTTCACAATTAATGTATCAGACATTTGCCTTTCATACTTACACGCAAAATGATTATTTATTGATTATTTTCAATCCAGGTTAATGATGTTGAAGAGGTTTCGGTATCTCAATTTGAAGTACTTACAGCGCGGTTCAAACAGAAATGTCATAACCCTTTCAAGAAGTTGTGACTAATATCTGATAGGTAATTTTGCTCTGTGTTCTCTCTTATTTATATATGCATGTTTATATATAAATTAAGGGTGTTTGTGCATCTAGAAAGTCTTGGTGACGCATTCAGTGTCAGCCTGGGGTGGTCTTCATGCTCCTGCAGTTTTGTATTTCCGTACAGCAGTTGTATATCACTGTAGCCAAACACGTCTCAGAGCATGTGTGACTCTCTGGGGTTAGTGGGAGTCATGCATTTGCCACAACAAGGAGGAGAATTTTCTTGCTGAGTGTATATTTTTTTAAACTGTAAATGTTTCCACAAGTTGACGAACAGATTCCCTTGCTCCCCTTAGAAATCTCCCCATAAACATGGGCATTGTCATCTCGGGTAACCAGCTGACGAGTGGGACCAGAGATACAGCTTCTGGAAACAAGCTGATTCCCCCAGAATCTGCCAGGCAGCTTTTCTTGCAGAGCTTTGCTGAGTGCGTGAGGCCAACAGGCAAGAGAGGAGGGCTCAGCCCTGGAGGGCCCCCCCCAAGACTGTCACTGTGTGCCAAATTCTGAAGTGCACATCCCAGATAAAAATACCCCCCCAGGGGTCTTAAGGGTCTCCACAGTGAGGCAAGTAAGACCACTGAGCATCGCCGTTTACTTCTGCAAAGTGAAGTTACAACATTAACCTCTGCTGATGCTGTTTCGGTGGTGATTTACCGCCACGGTACGATGCCACGTTGGGCGTGCGGGGGTGAAAGGCTGGCCAGGCTCGACGGTGGCACCCCTGGGTGCGAGTGTGTAATGGTAGCCAGGATTAGGCCACGACTGAAAGAGTCCTTAGTTGTGGAAGTGTCATTGCAAGGCAGGAAAACTACTGCGTTTCATCCCAGTTCAGCAGTAAAGGATTCCCAAGCTGACAGCGGAACTGGTTTTCTTTAGTGATCCCTTTTGGGTCAGGGAAGGTGATTGTTTTTACTGTTACCTCCTGTTTTACCTGTAACAAGCTAATCGCTGCCTGGAGGTGTTTAACACTATGGGCATGAAAACCTCGTGTAAAACCAAACTGAACGCTAAAAGGCTTGCTTGATTATCATAGAGATTGCCAACTGAGCCTCATGGAGCTCTTTGGCAATATTAATGAGCAGTGGGAAAGACATTTTAAAAAGCCTGTAAGTGACAGGATCCTGTGTCCCACTTGCAGAGTGACATGGCACATATCTCTCAATAGAATCATGGAATGGTTGGGGTTGGAAGGGACCTTAAAGCCCACCCAGTCCCACCCCCTGCCATGGGCAGGGACACCTTCCACTAGACCAGGTTGCTCCAAGCCTCATCCAGCCTGGCCTTGGACACTCCCAGGGATGGGGCATTCAAAGATTCTCTGGGCAACCTCTTCCCTGAATAGTTTCAGGTTGATATATGGTGGCTTCCTTGGTTCTGGAAAGTCAAGCCCACAAGCAGCAACACAACTGTTGGTCCAGAAAGAGCCTTATCTCCTCTTCTGGCACTGTGTTCCCCTTTGGTGTGGGTTTGTGTTCACAGCCTAGCTCTCCTGTGCAAAGACGTATGTAAAAAGGGCAAGGTCTCTCCCAGGCAGCCTGTCCCACCGCAGCCCAGGGGGACAAAGGACGGGCAACAGTCTGGTTTTTATTAAAAATGGAGGACATTTTCTTCCTCTCATACACACCTCCAAAGAAACCGAGTTCTGGCGAGTAACTCCATTTCAGTTCCAAAGGGCGTTAAGCTGACACGTTGACCTCCAAATGCCCAGGCCGGAGGTGGAGCGGTCTGCGGCAGCCCGCTGCGGCGCTGCCCGTGGTGGTGCAGGCGGTGGGTATGGTGCACGCTCACCGGTCCTTTCCGAGGCCGAGCTGGCGTTGGAAGGCTGCTGGCATGGGCTGCTGCGACTGCTGCATAGAAGCTCAGAGCCTATAAGGCTGACATCTGCTTTTGAATAAAACTCTGTACTGGAAGCTGACAACAACCCTCTGTGCTGCTTTAAATTCATACTCTCCTTGGAAAAAAAATAGTCTAGTATTTCAGTGCAGGTTTGAGCTTCTCTGTATTTGTGAGC
>NW_010226054.1:118788-126487 GCF_000690775.1 Eurypyga helias
GCCTACTGACAGTAGACTGACTTTTTTTAATTATCTTCTCCAGACCCCTTTAAATTAGTCCCCCAGGGGTCTGTGAACCTCATATTAAAAATGACAGCTTTAATATTTCCTTACTAAATACTTACAGAGAGTTGTCCAGGGATGCTGACTCACATAAGATTGCTAATTCCCACTGAAAAACAAAAGAATCTGTTTCAAGTGGTAGTACATCCAAGGGGATGGGGCACAGTATGGAGGAAGAGGCGAATGGCCATCAGAGTGACCGTGGCTTTCTATGTACAGAAAATGGGAGAGTGTGGGAGGGGAAAAATAATTTGAAACCATTGAACTCATGCATAAATGTATAGCTTTCAAATAGCTAATTTTTTAATGTCATAAAAGAAAACTGGCTAGGGCTGGTTCCTTTTTTATAGCCCTGTCATAAACTCTGAAAAATGAGGTTTATAATTTATGGTCTGAAACCACCTTAACTGTTGCAATACAAACAGCATCACTGTACTGCAGTTTATTTCTAAAATGCCTCCGGTGAAAATATTGCAGTGCCATAATTAACTAATACCAAGATCCTGTTTGTGGCGCTTTGTGCTGCTTTCTCCAGAAATATGCAGTTAGGATAAATCCTCAAGGCTCAGAAGATGGTGGTGCTTCAGAATAATCTCCCATCACCCTGTCAGTTAAGACAATTGCTGATATGGTTTCTGTGGCTCACAGAATCCGTCCCATTACTGGTTGGATTTATAAGGAGAGGGTTATATAGTTATATATGTGTGTGTGTGTGTCTGTGTAAAATAAAGTACAGAGGAGAACAGCGTGCCTGCTGTCTCCTAATTACTTTGTTTTCTGATATCTCAGCAGCATTGATCTTTCAAAATGATCTCTTGCTGGTGGCATCAGTTTTATGTTGGAAAATATTCCTGCAATTCTGGCAATGATAAACTAATTACAGACTATACATTTTTAATGATTTAATCTCTTGTCATATTCCTAGAGAGAAGTGATCCTGATTCCAAACAAATCTCCCATGCATGACCAAACACTCATCACGAAATGTATGGTTTTCATTAAACCCTGTTGTTAATACAGGCCTAGGATTGTTTTGCTAAAATGGGGAGAGGTTGGGGAGTAAAAGCACGCTGAAAGATTGCTGTAATAATGCTGCAGTAAGCGTTTTGAGTCTCCGAGAGCTCCCAGCAACATTCCACTGACATGTGCCTCCCATTATGGAGGGCCCTCAACAAGCCATACGTAACGCCGGAGCCCCATGTGTCGTGGCAGTTGGAACGATGCGCTTATGTTCATTATCTCTTGCTGGAAATCCAGGTTTGTGTCGCTTACCCTACCTATGTTAGCCTTTAGGTTTAGGAATAAGGATTAGGTGGGTCAAAAAACCAGCTTTGAGTGATGTTCTTTTATTTTGCACGCGTGCTGTTTATACCCTCGTTGCCCCCCCCGTCTCGTTGCCGTCTGCCTTGGTGGGGATGTGCGTAAAGACTGCAGCAGCGTGCTTTGGCCCCTGCCTGGAGCCTGGGGGTGCTGCTGCAATGGGGGAGCACAGTCTGGGCATCTCCTTTGCACTTACTGGAGGGACTGGGTCTGTAATCCTCAGCAGCAGCAGCTCTTATAATTGTGCCTCACATCCCAAAATGGAAGAGGGACTTGGTTCTCTTGAGAGTGCAGATGTAAGAGATGTTGGAAAGATGACAGGGAAAAACAATTGTTAGAAATTTCTTTTACTTAGGGGAGAAATTTCAAGTAATTTCAGCGAGCTGTAAACATTCCTGCCATTTTGCTTGCTTTCAGGTGCTTTTGCCCCTTTCCTAGAGAGCTGTTTTGTTGTTTTTAATGCCTCCAATCTTTGGGAAGTCTGAAGATAAGAACAGCTTTTAGAGGAGACATTTAAAGCAAATCTTGGTCTGTCTGCACCGACTGCGTGCACGCCGATACTCTTGTAAGAACCCGAGTCAGATGCACGCGTGTCCATGGAGCTAATAAAAATCAGGGCCTATAATTGCTTAACCTCGAGAAGTGAGGATGTGGAGGGTGAATTAAGGTTCCTGTGAACTTCTTGTGGTTTTCCTGGCACAGTGAGGATGAAACTATTATTATGAACTAGAACTCCAACTTTATTAATGTTCTGAAGTATGGAAGGAAGCAACAAATCTGATTTAAGTGAAGACATTTGTCTTGGCAGTGTGATTTACTCCTGGGTTGTAAATTTGACATGACGGAGACTAAAATGTACTGAAACTGAAATTTCTCCCGTATCTCACTCAAAGTCAAATGATTTAAATAGCAGGACATGAGAAATAACATATATCTTTGGATGCAAATGTATTTTCGGTGCTGAAGATTTTAATGTCATGTCTGGTGGAATTTATCAATTTAAGGGACCAATCGTTTAGGAAAACAAGGGTCAGAGTTTCAGGGCATGGTGTGGGGATGCAGCTGTAGGGAGTGCATTGCCATATGCTGCAGTGAAGGTTTCCTGCCCCCCCTATCCAGGGCCCAGTAACGATAAAACAGGGTCTGATCACACGTGAAATCTGCTTTGCTGACACAGACCCTGATAGTGCTGCTGCCCGGAGTCCTCACCGCGCTGCGCTCTGGCACTGTGCCGCCTCCTTCTCCTGAGCTGCAAAAATCTGTTCAGGGCAAAACACTGAAACGTGGTAAAGGTACAGAAGTGTTAAGAAACCAGGACGGAGCTGAGGCTGGGGGCTGAGCTGCATCGTTTGCAGGCAGGAGGCACCTGATGTGGCATGGCACTGAGCATCCTGCCTGCTCTTGGTCTGGGGGGGGATTTTGTTTCTGGCTTTTTGTCCTCTTAGAACCAGCTCAGTTGGACCAAACCGAGGTCCATAACTTGGAGCTTTTCATCCTGGGTTTCCTCTTCATTTAGGGATGACTTGCACCTTCCCGAGGGTCACTGAGCCCTTGGGATCATTTGCCCTCTGAAGGGGCCCTCTCCTTGTACTGGAATTTAAAGGGTTTAAAGGAATTTATGGGAACTCCACTCCTCGCTCTCACACACATCAAAGGTGCCTGAAGTTCATTTTCAGGCTTGGAATTTTTGGTAGCAGCAAGGGGACTACTTTTTTTTCCCCTGATATCAATGGGAATTCAGCCCAGTGGCTATATGGTTGATTTGGCACAGCTCTAATTCTCCTATTCATTTCCTGAGTCATGTCTTTAAAAAATCCCCATATTCTGGGAGTAAAAAACTGAGAGCTTGAGTTTAATTTTTTTTATTATTTTTTTAAGATAAACCAGTAACTTTTATGGCCTTGCTCTGCGATTCCATGAAATGGGATTAATTTCTTAGCAGCACTGGACTTGCTCTGTCAGTTCAATAAAAGTAATGTGGACAATTTCAGTCTATTACTTTTAAATTAACTCAGCCCATATGACTCTTCCTAATACACTGCCACCTTGTGAAAAACAGGGTTGCGTTTTATTGATTCATGTGATAGATGAGAATATTAAGTGTTCCCTGGCAAACAGCACCCCAAACAACACGAGGCTCTTAAGCATGCCAGGACTGGGGAACTAATTATGCCGAGACAGAAGAGGTTATTTTACTCATATGTTGTAAAATGAAAAAAATATTAAAAGGAACTTTATAGCTCAAAAAACCCACACCACTTCTCCTCCATCCCCCTACAGCCTGCCTGATTTTGTTTCATTTCGTCTTGCCATATCCTAAGTTGGTTTCTGAAAACGCAGCATTTAAGAAGGTCTTTGGGGAGTGAATAAGAAAGAAACCGAAGCAGGGAAAACCTCAAGCTGGTGAAAATAGAAGGGAAATGAAAAGAGGCCCTTGTAAGGTGACACACCTGGTATTTCAGTGCAGGGAGTCGCCCTGTTTCCCACAGTGGGAGAGGGATGGACAGGTATTGCCCCTTCACAGGTCGAAACTTTTCAGAAAGGTTGCTTGTTAAAGCTTCACTCGGTGAAAAATGAAGCCTGAAAAGCTGGTGTGATGATCCTTTGAGGACATTTTAGAATAATTGTAACAATAATGCATTAAAATGTCACTAGAGGAAATGATTAATTGGAATTGCCTTCATTTTTCTCCTCCATTTGCTTGCATTCCTGTCTTTAGTTCCTCATATAAAAAATAAAAATAGTAACATCCAGTCCTAGCACTATATATGAAGTCTTTTATTACTGCCAAGTGACATATGTGAAGCCTTGCTACTGACATTCATGGACTTATATCCCTACTACTTCAATTGCTTTATTAATGTTGTGGCTTTCAGCATAAAAGCTAAAACACTGAAAACCACTGAAAAATTCCGACCATGGCAGTGACATTTATCATTCTGCAACAGGAAGCGTGGTAGCCCGTGAGCCGGCTGTTGGTTTGCTCTTTCCAAGGCAGAGAACCTGATTTTCGGTTGTTTTTGCTCTCAACTCTTGTCCTCGTTTAACAAGGACTAACCCGAGCCGGTGCACTGTACAAAACAGATCAGCAGTGGAGGTGACTTGTGTTCCTGAGGCTCTAAAACACAAGCAAAGCGGGAGTAGAGGATGTATGGATGTAATAGGAATAAGAGAAACCGGGAGTGGGAAGTTTATTTTCATGAGCTCTTGCCAGCACTTGCTGGTTAACTCCTCCAGATGATGAGCTTTAAAGCAGGCTGCCCAGCCAGCATCCGAAACCTGACCTTGGGTGGGTGAATCTTCCCTTTGGGCGTTTTCCTGTTCAAAATCCATACAGCATTCAGGAGTGAAAACTCAGCCCGGTATTTAAAAAAAAATGTGGTTCTGTATTTCACCAGAAGAACTGAAGGAGAGGAAGAAAAGAAAGCAACATTACAAATAAGTAAAATAAGTAATCTGCTTGTTGCTTTAGGCATGTTTCTGCTCATTTTAGTTTGTTGTCATTCAGTTTGATTCACTGAACTGATTCAATTTTAATGGTTCACTTATGCATGCAACTACCTGGAAAAAAAAGATTAAAAAATGCCCCTGAAGCAAATCTTACTGAGATTTTGGTCAGAAAAGGATCATAAATAAGCAGAAGTAAGAGCAAAAGCTAAAACAATATGGCACACATGAAGTAAGGAGAAAGTACAGTATGTGAACTGAAGAGCAGAAAACAAACATGAGCTGCAAATAGAAGTTAAAAAATAGTACCTAGGGTAAAAAAATCAAATTCAATATGTTTTACAGTTACACAAGAGAATGAGTTTCTTCAACCTTTAGATTCTTCCTTTATTCAGTTAATTTAAAGGCAACAAGGCTGGAAGGATATCCTTTCCAAGGCACCAGCAGTTTCTTTAGAGCCCTTGCTGAACACCGGAAAATTTAGCAAGGGGGAAAATTGCATATACTAAGAATATAACATGATGAATATGTTGTGTCACATACGTACCATCTGTGAGTTATTCTGATAGACAGAACAGCTTGTCTGCCAAATCCAAAAGCATGGCTTTGATTAGTGCATGCGTTGTGAAATAATCATCTCGGGGTCTTCGGGTGGATTAAAGTATGACCTTGAACTTGTACTTTAAAGGTCATGCCATCATGGAAGGGTAACTCCCTACTTCTGTAATTAGGTCCTTCAGTAATGAGTGCTGTAGAACAGAAGTTTTCACAAATGAGGCTGCCGGCAGTTACCAAGGAGAGAAGAGCAACATCAGGATGTAACTTGGAGAACAGGGGTGGTGGGTTGTTCCCTGTGGACTTCACGGTGGCTGTAAAACAAGATGTGTTGTATCCAGTGCTTAAAACTGAGGGAGAGTTTGGAACTCACCGAGGCTGCAGCCACTCAAGGAGAGGGTCCTGTGCTCAGAAAGTCATTAATCGTCCGCACGGCTCTGTAAATTGTCCGCTGTCGCGGTGGTCGCAATGTTCCCCACTTCTTGGCCCCCTTGCAGGCACTTACGTGGTGGGAGGATGATCAGCATCACTCGGATTTGGTCTTTGCCATTCTGTTTTTAGTGCTGCTGGAAGTTAATTTCATTTGTTACCATTTACTTCAAGTTCTTAAATGTTAGCCTGAGTTTTAAAAAAAACCTCATTTTTGTGCAATAACATGATTCAGCTGCGATGGCTGCTGCAGTAAATGTCTTATAAAAGAGGTCCCTTCCTGAGCTATAGTGCCCATAAATATTAGCTTTATTTTTATAAGTAGTTGCTTTTTCAGCAGCAGAGTAGCTGTAACCATAAAAATGCTTAATAAGAAATGCTTTCTCAGTCGCTGTTTATATGGTTAAACATTTTAAAGAACCCCATTTTGCATTTCCTGAATAGCCCTTAACATTAAATGTAAGTTCTAGGCAATTGTTTTTCTGTGGTTTGGGGATTTTCTGCGAAATGACTCAAGTGTGGAAGGCTTTCTTTTTTTCTTTTCGTGTTCCATTTTTTCTTTCTTTGGGTTTTTTTAACTGCTGAGCAGCTCTGAGTGTTGAAGATTTAGATTTGGAGAATGAAGAAACTTAGAAGAGGCTCTGGCTCTCTCTCGGCAAGCTGGTTTAGACGTCACCAAGGGGAGTTGAAGCAGTTCCAAAACATGAACTTGCTGTTTCTAATTGGTTCTGAGTCACCCTGACTCACTGCTGGGGTTTAAAAATCACGTTTGTCTGTCTTTCCCCGTTTCCCATGTTGCATAAAAATAATAGAGAAAGATAATTAATTTAGGCTGCCTTTTGCTAATTACATGGAGTGACATGTGAAAGGTTCAGGTGGTTTAGGTGACTTTTTTCATGGGCTTCAGTGGGAGCAAGCAACCAAAAATCCTCGTGTGTCAAATCCCTGTTGCCTTCCTTAGTCCTTCCATGGGTGGAGCATCTCGGCACCTTTCTGATGCTCTCTGATGGGTATCAAACGCTGCGAGCATTGCGCGTGACTCTGGAAGCAGAGCAGAGTCCTGTTCAGTGAGCTGTGACTCATCTCGCAGCACTTCTCCGTACTCAAGGTTCAAGAGCTACCCGAGCCTGGAGAAACCTTTTGAGCGTGGCAGACTTCGGGAACTCTGCCGTTTGTGTCTAGTCCCAGGGAATGTTGTGCTTCGCTGTATGAGAAGGAAATGATCCTAGTGAATCCTCTCCCAAAATTATATCCTACCCTGTTCTGTAAGTGCGGTTGTTTTGCAGAAAGAGAAGAAAACCTATTTTTAAAAGTTTCCCTCTGTGTATTGAAATTGTTTATTTTGGAGTCTGCATTAAAAGAGAAAAAAAATGGTCATCAGCTAGGAACTTATTGCTTGATAACCAGAAGGCATTGTGAAACTGCAAAACTCATTTCCATTGTCTGTTTGATTTGATTCTATAAAAATCGTGCAATGAACACAAGCAAGCATAATATATTCTTTCATTATGCTTCCATATTTGTTTTGTATAATAGGCAGGAAAAACGAAGTGTGTCTCTAGCAGTTTCCCTCTTTAAGAATATTATTGTTGGTTTAAATGTATATGCTTAAAAAATGTTACATATAGATAGTATATTTTCACTTGGGAGGATTTTGTTTCAGATATTCATGTTCTAATTCAACACTATTTTCAGCAGAGGTTGTGATCTGACCTCAGTTACATCTTTAAAGCAAAACTTGGAGTGGCTTGCACAAATGTCCCAGTCTCCTCCAGGCACACGGGGAGTCTGTCGCCGTCCTGGGATGTGGCCAGAACAGCATCAGCTGTGATCATAGAATCATAGAATGGTTTGGGTTGGAAGGGACCTTAAAGATCATCTAGTT
>NW_010226054.1:127063-161573 GCF_000690775.1 Eurypyga helias
ATCAGCTGTGAGGCGCTGCTAGGTTTCTTTCGCAGAATACCCCAAAGTTGACCACGCAGAACCTATGGCAGCTGGTCTTCTCCGTGGTGAATCTCATAGTATCCAGTCAAACAGTGTAAATGAGTTTTGTGGTTTCAGTGCTTCCATGTGCCACCTGTCCTTTTTCTTTTGTGCAGGGTGCACAAAAATTTGCCACAAATTCTGCAGAGAATTTGCAATCAGATGTATTTTCTGTTACAACAGGGGGGTCCACCTGGGCTGGTTTTGCCACCAGTAAATCTTGGCAGCAAGTCCTGAGGGGAAGAGTTGTTCCTAAAGCTGTTCCTGGTCAGGAGACCAACCCTTAAAATGAATAAGCAGTGAGTGCAGGTAGGGTGATATGCCGTGATCCGGTATGAAAACTGCTACAGCTCTATCTCCAAATGTCTTTTAGATGCTGTCTTGGCCACAGCACAGTGTAAATGAAGAGAGAGGAGGAAAAGACTACATATTCCAATTGGGACAGCATGGGAAATGTGAATTTCCACAGATAGATCAAGGTGTTATAGTTAGATCCAGTTACAGCGGAGACCAGTTCTGTGGAAGACCATGTGTTAGGAGAAAATGTTCTAGTCCGGAAGCAAAAAAACTTTCTAAAGCTGTGTCTTAAAATACACACTCAGCTCCAGGATAGCAGATGCTCTCCACTCCAGATGCAGCGTGTTGGAAGAAGTCTGCATTTTTTTTTTTTAGTTGCTGCTAAAATAATGTGTATTGCATTTCAGTTTGGAGACACTTTGCAATTCAGGAAGAAGTTCCCCAGATGGAAGGATGTGAATTATTTATGCAATGTTTATCTCAGGGTTTACTTCGCATCACAACCAATTAAGGCTATTTCATTTCGTTAAAACTAACATTTTCACATTGGGGAAATAATTTATCTAAGGAAAATATTGTAGTATCCACTACTTAAAAGGCTCGGAAACTTCCATCAATCATATAGTCTCACATTCTACCGAAAACTTACAAGATGGGAAAGTAGAGCCATTTTCCTGTATTAGGGCTTGCTAAATTGAATTATAATTAATTGAAATTTAATGAATCAAGATATTCATTCTTCCTACTTAGTAGGGAAGGATGGGGTTCAGAAGTGGTGCCCTGTCACCTCAGTCTTGCAGTCCCTAGACAAGCCTCAACTCATTTTGACCTGTATACAGAGAGCAGAAATGGAGCCTTTGCTCCCACTGAATTGTCAGATGACTTTTTCCATGAGCAAAGACGGAGATCAAGCCTCCCAGAAACAGAATGTATTGTGAAGTCAAATCGGCTGCTCGGTGTGGAACTCTGCGTCTGGGTCTCCATGGCAGTGAGCAATCTACAGTAATTCTTGTTCCTCCTCTCCTGCCGCCAGCGTCTGCGTGTGCCTTGTGCAAAGTGCACCATTAGGTACCTGTGATAGCCAAGGCATTAAACTGAAAGGTGGTCTTATTATTAATTTTAGAACTATTTTCCAGTTGAGATACTGCCAGGTCTCACTGGGGTTTCAGCAGATGAGATTAGATGGTCTGGTGTGTAGACCAGCTCTAAATGAATAGCATCAGTCTTGGAGAAGAGAGAAAAAGAGCCCATTACTGTCACTTGACAACTTCATTTCAGTTCTTGGCCCCATAACTATAACTCCTAGAAAAGCCAAATTTTGGAATCTGAGGAGTTAAGGTCTGGTCAAACAAATCACTGCCTGCAACTGCTTTTTTCAAAGCCTGGAGTGACAAGGATGCCAACCTGTGAAATACGTGAGGAAAATACAGGCAAAAATAACCTAAATAACAGGTGTACAGCTTTATCACTGTCTGTGATGGGCTTAAAATTATAGAATCTGCTGTAGCTAACTGTACTGGTGGCTCTTGGTGAGGTCTGGATCAACAATATCACGGTAAGAATGTTAAACTATCGATCTGTTCTTGTGGCGGCAGGATTCCTGCATTATCCATCCTCTCTGGGGACAGGCATTAACAAAGGCCTTCGGAAGTTGTTCAAGACTAAGTTTGCCAACAGTTAAAATTTCTCAGAGTTTTATAAGTAGGCTGTAGTGGTTCAACAATAAGTTATTGTAATTTCCCTCATTTAAGGGGAAATAAACATTGTTTGTCGCAGTGTCCTGCTGCAAAAGAATCTATTAGTTTCCCTAAGCCTGTGAGTATGTGTGTGTTTATTTACGTGGAAGCTCTGTATCTGTTAAAACACTATGCGTATAACTACTGTTTCTTGGTGAGATGCGACAAAATTCTGCATGTGATAAAGAGAATCTAACAGTGGGTGAAATTTCTTTATATCATGGATTTAGTGAAATGCCTGACATTATTACTGTGGAGGAAAGTTCATCCTTATTTATTGCCTCGCTGCTGTTAACACGGAAAAGAGCAAGATGATAGTGATTACAAACTCATCTTTGTACATGGCTGTGATCGGGATGTGATGTGGAAGGAAGGAGGAGGAAATCTCACCTAAGCTGGGCCGGCTCCAATAGTTTGTTTTGCGTTTGGTCGTCTTTAAACCACCTTCCCCCAGAAATATGTGTGTGTTAGGCCACAGAAGACCCAAGTGATTCTTGCCTCTTTGTTTAAGGTTCTTTTATGCGAGCTGCACATGCTGTGCAGAAGTCCTGTGGTTTGCTGGCTCCTGCGGCCGTAGCATCTCTTGAACGGGGCTCCGTGTCTGCGGGGCTGGATCCTGTACATGCACCGAGCAAGGAGACTGCCCCAGGTCCCAGTAGGTTACAAGTGGGTGGCTCCAGACCAAGCCTTCTGCTACGAGCCCTCACTTGGCCGTTGATTTTATCCTCAGCATCCAACTTCTAAGATTTAATCCCTGTCTAGTGTAGCACTGTTTTCACTGGTTTTATCTGCCTGTGGGTAAAAAAGGAACATCTAAGTGCTACAGTTATGCCAGTGCGCTTGTCGAGTCGCACTGGTCCAATGCTTTCCATTCTGAAAAGTTAATTTAATAGAGACAGGACTTGGTGTACGTGTCCATGAACACCCTTGCATTTGTGTAGAAGAGTAGATATGATATCACACGGTATAGCTAGCGTGGGTTTTTTGGTGTGAAGGCTGCTAGTGCTACGAGCTTGTGGACATCTACAGCTGGGAGCGTGGCTTTGTCAGACGTGACCCATGGCCATGGAAGTCCCAGTCTGAAACCTCACGGGGTGGGTCCAGACGTCAGGGTAATAACGTCACTGCATTCACTGAGGACGTACTCTTCCTTCATACCCTCTCTTACTGAACCATCCTTAACTGAGATTGCAAGGTCCCATTTGAGGAGATGTTATCTGTACAAACCTACCTCTGAATACGCCGGAGCTTCGTTCCAGCAGGTCTCAGCACAGCGGCTCAGGGAGCCTCTTCCCCATAAGGCTCTGAAAATTATCATAGCAATTGTTGAATCTGAATTAATTTCAGGGTGGGAAGACACAGGGGGTTGGTGCTTCTGTTTCTTTTGATGACTTGGAGACCCACCGAAACTGAAGCTAAGTGTGATAGAGCTGTTTGGAGGGGAACCCTTCTCAGGTCAGGGTGAAGGCCACATTGAGGTCTGCATCATGTGGTGAGAGTGTGCTCTTGGGTGGCCATGTTCCTCCTGTTCTGTTCCTGTAGTGGCCATAGAAGTGTTTGTGACTGGGCCTCACACACAGAAATAAGTGTGATAGAGCTGTTTGGAGGGGAACCCTTCTCGGGTCGGGGTGAAGGCCATATCGTGTGGTGAGAGTGTGCTCTTGGGTGGCCATGTTCCTCCTGTTCTGTTCCTGTAGTGGCCATAGAAGTGTTTGTGACTGGACCTCACACACAGACTGTTCCTCTGTGTTTTTTCAGACCTCCCTTCTTTCAGGGTTTAGTAGAACAGCCACGCACTTTATTTAGTATTCAGCTGGGCTTCAATTGTCAGTGAGATACTAATGGAAATTTATCGCACGCTGAACCCAAAGTGGCATATATATATGTTAAAATGCTGTGTTTTATTGCCCACCTAAAAATACTTCATTGCCCTTACTTTTTGAGCTGTTTTATGTAACGTCCTCAATCATTGCTTAAAATCTGGCACTTCCTTATTAATCTTTCTCTTTTTTTAATGTAACTTTTTCTAACGAGGAAGAAAGTACAATGGAAAATTTTGATCACCAAGTTATCAAATCATCGATCTTATTTTCATTCGTCATTCGAAGCAGAATTAAGTACAGGAGCATTTCATGACGCACCGTCAAGTGATGGCGAAACTGCTTGATAGTAGGGGTCGGATAGTCAGCTGCTACAAATTGGCTTTATTGCAGTAATTTTAACTTTGGCCTTTTCTGTATAAGGAGGTGGCTGCTTCTATGTATTATTGGTGGCTCCTTTTGAAATGAAGGTGGGACATTGAGAGGATTAGCATGGACGTAAGCACAATCTGACCTGGTTGACTTTGGAGAGCTTGTCATCTCCAAAGGCTTCTGAATGCCCCCGAGAGGTAAAACTGTGTCAGAATGAGGAGACAAGTATTTTTATGTCTTTTGCTTCCACTGTTTTTCTCTTGAATGTGAAAAGGTAACCTGCTCCTCTATGGAGCAACATGCTGAATCACTATTTCCAGACCTCTGGTGACCAGAGAATGCAAATTTCTTTCCCCAGGCTCTCTTATTAGCAGTAAGTAATATGCAAGCAGGTGGAGTTTTAGGAGAAACATCTTGAGGGAGCATGAATGAAGGCCAGCATTTTATATGAACAAGAGGTCTGCATTTTCCTGACATTCTAGAGCTTTGTGTGTTACATAAAAGCAGATTTGTCTGAAAACTCTCTCCCCAGCTATGCCTTGATTCGCTGGTGTGAGTTTGCATTGAATACTCTTTCTGTTCCCTGTATTTTTCTGCTCAGCAATCCTTCCCTGGAATTGTAGAGGGATATGCCAGAGGGACAGACCCATTATCCCTCTCCACTTAATCCGTAAGGATTACGGCATTGTCAGGAGTTCCCACTCTGCTATCCCACCCAGTTATTCTTCCCCTGATGTGTTTTGCCAAGAGAGCTTTCCCTGTGAGTTTGAGTGCTAATTTTGCTCAGAAGGAACCTTTGCTGATGTCTGGAAGAACAAATTTGCATACCCTGCCTTATTAGAGCAAGTAGTGGGGGTGACCCCCTAATTTTCCAAGTTGTCTTTGAAGCCCAGGTTACAGGTGAGAGAAAAATGGCCAGTTCCTCATCCACACCAGGACTAAAATGGAGTGCAAGGTATTTATCACTATCTTTGTTACGATTCTGAGAGATTTAATAGTCCCCAGAATTGTTCATTTCTTAAGAGCTATGTGCTATTAAACTGAGGCATTATTTAGCAATTGGTGCTGTCTCAAGAGGATAATTACTCAGAAGTATCTATTTGAAAATTCATCTACTGCTAGTTGTATAAATGTCTACAGTGCCTGAAGTATTTAAATACTGAGAGGCTTTATGATTAAAGTTACCATATTACAATATTTAACAGAATGGTGGATTTCTATTAATATCGTGTGTGCTCAGATCCAAATGCTGGTATTTTCCAAGTGACTCATGGGAATCTGCACCTACTGATGTCAATCCCACCGAGTGAAAGAAAGTAGGCATGCTGTGTGTCCTGGTACATCCTGGGGTGCAGAAACGAATGCAGCACAGCTCTCAAGTCAGAAACAGCCCGAGCTTACCTGTGCACAGCACTGCTGAGGTTGGGGGGAGCAGGGCAGCTGCTGAAATGGCTGATGCCCATGCTAGACATGATGATGAAGTGCTCTGTGAATGAAGGAGGACAGGGAGAGTCTTCAATATTTGATCTATACCAGTGAAACTAATAGGGTCTCTCTTTAACTTTGCCACTTAATTGCAAAGGAGCTCGTACGGGTGTCAAGTCTTTTGAGAACCTGAGTGAGCAGTCGGGTTTTGATGAGATTGGTCAATGCCCTCTAAAGTTATTACAAGGGACTGACATGTCATATGCAGACACACACACGAAGCAGGATCATATAAATCTCATTTTCTAGTTTAACTAGGTTAAAAAGAAGACTCCGAGTATGCACATACAGTATGAACTTCAGATTAGTTATTGCCAGTCAAGGCAGAGTTCTGGAGTCTTTACAGAGAGCTGTCACAACACGTGAGCACAGTACTCAGCAGTAGCAAAAAGGCAAATAGGAACATTAGAAATTATTAGGAAATGAGTAAGATCAATAGGAAAAATCTTTAGTCTGTGGTACATGTGATTTGGGCAATTGTAATTGCCCAGCGTCAAACATGCTTTGTACGTCCCAAAAACTGTAGAGGACCTTCAGTGACAGGAAACTCCTTCCATGAGAGAAGGAATCTTTAGTGTGTGGTACATGTGATTTGGGCGATTGTAATTGATTGTTATTTGTACGTCCCAAAAACTGTAGAGGACCTTCAGTGACAGGAAACTCCTTCCATGAGAGAAGGAGCTAAATAGGTGGTGTCACATCCCACCTTGGAAGAGGTGACTCGGCACATGATTACAAAGGTCTGTGAAAGCTCAAATAAGTTAAATAGATGTTACTTGTTACGCTTCATGCTGTGACTGAGGGTCCAAGCCTAGAAAGACAGAAGGTGCACGTGGAAAGCATCACTTTCCAAGCACTGCATCCAAGCGCGTGAGTTGTGGAATCCCTTGGGAAATGATCTTCTTGCGGTCAGCAATAAATACAGGTTGGAAAGAGGATTTAACAGGGTTTTGGACAAACCAGTCAAGGGATGGTCCTGGTGCAGCTTCCAGCTCCGCAAGGGCTCTGAGGTCTGTAGCTAAGGGGACAGTTCCTGTTAGTCCGGTAAACACGCGCTGCCTCGTTTTTGCTTTCCCTCAGTGCTTCGTACTCGGGAGAGGACGGAGAGCACGATGCACCCAGGGCCTGAACCAGGTGTGTTTGAGGGCTCCAGGGCTGTGTTCACGCAGCCTTGGGCATCAGACAACATCCGTGGCAACACTGCTGTAGGCAAGATCGGTGTGGGGCATTAAGAGAGCGTGTTGAAACAATCTAAAAAACATTTGGATACCTTTGGAGATGTGTGCTGTACACGAGGTGGGAATGGAGCTGGAAACCAGCCAGATCCAGACTGTTGGTTTGTAAATCATCGGTGGATGTGATTGATGGGAATCCTCGTGCCATGCGTAGCCCTTGGCTGGCGGTCTGTGTAAGGAAGGTCGGGAAAGGGCCACCTGATGTGTTGGCGAAGGGAAGGAGATGAAGCACAATGCTTGCACTTCCACGATCTCCTGGGATCCCTGGACCCTGTAATACCGACCCAATGACCCCACGTGTCTGGGTGTTCTGGGAAGCAGTCACAGTCCTGAGCGTGCTCCGACCTGCTCCGAGCAGCAGTGGGAAGCTTCCAGAGCTGCTGACTTCACCGGAGTCCTCAGCAGCCCTTTGGCGGGAGAGATACGGGTGCTGTCTCTTCTTCGTTTGTCCTTTTCTCCCCCATCTCACTTCTTTTCCTTCCTATCTCTTGCCTCCTTCTGTTTAACGCAAGCCTGGCACACGGAGCCCTCTCACCGCACTGCTGCAATCCCGTGCGCGGCGAGGCAGGGAAAAGCTCTGCCCTGACAGGAGTTGCCGGGGTTGGAGTGGCTGATAACACCCCCTTTCGTTGCCTGTTCTCCGCGGTAATGAAGTTGCAAGCACCAGTCGCAGAAGCTGCCCTATCTGTGCGCTTCTTTTCTTTTTGCTGTTACATTTTTTTTCTGCAGAAATTAGGACTGGACTCAAGAATTACCTATCTTGCCTGGTTTTCCAAAGGACAATATTTGTCACCGCGTTTAATAGCATCTAAAGAATGTCCTTGTATGGAAAAACCCATTTGCTAGCAGAGGGGAGGATAAGGCATATGGTGAAGTTTGACGACTTAATTGTTTACATTTGAAATTCTTGATTTTTCTGTACTCTTCTTAACTTTTGTCCTGTATCTCTAATACAAGGTTATAAAGATGTTTAAATCATTAGTGTTGCCATGGAGCTGAGCAGCCCGGGTCTGTTCTCTCAACTCAAGCCAAGTTTGACTGTTCAGCATTACAGACAGGGTCATGTTAACACCTTAGCCTGTGACTCTTCATACTCTGGATTATTATCATCACTGAGCCAAGATGTTGGATGCTTTTCCCCCCGAGTCGCAGGCTCCGCTGCTGGAGGGCAGAATGAGGCTCTGGGTCACTGGTGAACGCTGTTATACGAACAGGGGGGTTCAACCCCCCCAAGATAGAGTGGGTGACATTACAGCTGTTGGATTCCGGTTGCATTCGCCACCTTTTCTCTGCAGCTGTGAGAGCGAGATGCATGCTCTTACAGAGTGAGTGTGGGGATTATTGGGTAAACACAAGACTCTTATTGAGGGCTCTAATTACAAACCTGCAATATTTCTGTCGTAAATTGACCTGGAAGACGTCTGTTGGTGAAGCATTAGCATGAGATGCTGACAGCCTTTGGAGTGTGTGTGTTTGACGGGGGATGCTGCGGAAGGAAGCCAGGCACGCTGCACTGCTGAGTGAAGCTGGCCAGGGGGGAAGAGGCAAGCTGAGAAAAAACTGAAACAGGGCATGAACCGTCTGTCAGAGACAACAGACCCTCACTGCAGGCAGCAGTACTGCTCCTGAGGGGTGGGCACAGGAGTCAGAGGGTCGTGCCTGAACCTAGTTTAAGAGAGAAAACACTGTGATGTGAGTATGACCTTTAAGACTTGCTGGGGCGTGATCACTGCGTGCATCTGGGGAGGGGGACGCTGTTGTTCTTTTCTCAAATGCCCCCAGTAACAAACAGTAGCATGTTAACAGTGTGTGTGGTTGAGTGACAGAATCATTATTTTGTTGAAACTGGACATTTTGGAATATCCCCAGGCTATGTACCCTTCGGTGCTGGGTTATTATGGTCAAGGGTGTATGCTTAGAGCACTATTTGCACCATGTCTTATTCCTATGTACTAAATTAACTTGAAAATTCTTTTTGAGATACCATTCTGTGTTTAATCCCCTTTCAGTATTTGAGTGCTGCATATGCTCACCTTTTCCTAAACCTTTATTACAATAATAGGAAAGTTTAAAATTTAAATCAAGGCTTTAACTTTAATTCTGTTCCTTGAGCCGTGGTGTGCTTTAGCCAGGTGGTGGTATATTTGAACATTCTGTCTGGCAATACCTTGCTGACCATGACTGAGCTTTATGCAAGTAGTTTTATCTCAGATTTGTGATTCATAATACATCTTGTTATAAAAAGGTTAAATATAAGAAATACAACTTTTATGGAACATAAGCTATAAACAGACTCTTAAACGAATCAGTGGTTTGTAGGTTAATATTTGAATTTTTAACTGAAGTGCCACACTTTTAATGTATTTCAGGCTTCTTGATCCAAAGCTTACTTTGTATTCCGAAGGTGTGCAATTGTTTGCTGTAATCTCAAGGGAAGATAAGCATGACATCTGGTTCACACCTGTGGGTTTAGGGATAAGAGCGTAGCTGGTTTATGTATTATTCAGGGCACTCTGTTGAAACAGCAAGGAATTTGACTTTTTGAGGCCCTTTCTCCCTAGGTTTTTATACTCCCTTAAAGTAAACATGAAATATAGGAGTCTTCTCTCCGTAGGTATTGAAGAGACTATTTATTCCAACCTATGCCTGCTGCCAGAAGGGAAATTAGTTATGCAGGTTAATTACCAGATTTATGATAGAGACTTTACTTGTGCAATTCCCATATTTCAGTAGTTCCATTGAGGCATTTCGTGCTGTGACAGAACAACGCCAGGAGAGGTGATTGTACCGGTACTGCACTCAACGCGTGGCGTTGTGTCACGAGTGAGACCCTCCCTGCCCGCCCTAGCCCTGGCCCCGGGCAGCGTGGGGCACGCTCTCCGTGTTACCTGGCAGGGGGAGGTTGCACCATCTTGCAGTGTTTCCCGTTTCCATTTGTGGTTGTGGGCGCAACCAAAGTGTCTGGGGCTGGTGGGGACAGCAGTGGCATGAGCAAGAATGGGTTTGGATGGGCATTTGAGCCAAAGACACCCACAGTCTGGAGAAAGCCAGGAGGTGTCACACCAGAACCCAGAGCTGACACGGTGTCCATGACCCAGGGGAATTGTTGAGGTGAGATGCTGAGGCAGAAGAGGTGCTTTCAGAAACGCGTAGATGTGAGTCAGGGTGGGAATGTGGCTCTGGCTTGAGACTCTTACTATTAAACTGCAGAGCAGGGGGAAGGGACGAAGCTGGAGCAGGGCACAGCCGTGCATGCCTCCCACCAGTGCATATACTGGAGACGGTACCGAACCAACGCCTGCAAAATTTGGACTCAGGTGCCCATCTGGTAGCACTGTGTTCATCAGGAGTCCAAAGAAATTCAACATGCTTTTCTGCCAGCATCAATGAGCCCTTAAAACACTGGAAGTGTTAAAGCTGAGGGGTTGTTTTATTCCTATATGAGATGATGCCACCAGCGAGCAGCAGTGAGATGCAGCAAGGGGGTGTCAGCACGGCATCTGCAGGCAGGTACCGGTGTGGGAGTGTGGGAGGGGGTGAGAGGGAGATTTGTGTTTCTATTTCATAGGCACAGAAGAATAACTGACATTTAGCAAAGGACCATTACAGAATGTCACAGAAGAAGACATTTAGCAAAGGACCATTACAGAATGTGTTTACAAATGGGTTTGCAGATGGGACAGTGGACAAGGTTTTGACTTTAAAAGGCTACACAATTTCTAGCACTTTAACCTTTCTGACAACATTTAGCGAAGGACCATTACAGAATTGGTTTGCAGATGTGACAGTGGACAAGGTTTTGACTTTAAAAGGCTACACAATTTCTAGCACTTTAACCTTTCTGACAATTTTGCTGCTTACTTGAGTATTTTATTTCTTGCTGTGCTGAAGTCCAGTTCTTTCTGATTTGCTAGTGTTGATACAGAATCATGTCCTTAACGAGCTGGTGCCATTAGGGTGGTGTATTCAGCTTCTCGGTGTGTGTCTGTACACAAAGTCACTAAGACAAGAAGTTTACAGATTTCTTAACACTGCGCTTCAGATGTGTGCAGACTTCACTTCCTACTCTGGTAAAACAGGATAAGGGTACAGAAATCTCTGCAGCACACAAGAAAATGAGAGATGGAGTATAGAGGTATTACATGCAAGGTTTTCCAAGAGACTGGGAAATTTGGGTAGGCACCCGAGGGGGAGGGGGATTTCAATTTGAGATATTTTCAAGAGATCCCAAGTTTCAGAAGGGATATAGTGTACCCACACCTTATGTATTAAGCCCTTTCACGAAACCTGATATAAAACACACATTAAGCAGCTGCACTGGAAAAATCCCTTGCGTAACGGGAAGTCTGGCAGACTTAGTGCAGACTTTCCTCTAGTAACCTGCAGGTAGCTACCAGGACCTCTGATGCTGAGCACCCTGCTTGCTTTATCTGTGGGATTATGGTGCTGCATGAGATAGATGAGTATTCTGCAAAATATGGGAAAACCCATATTATTTTTACCCTCTGTTATGAAGCCCCCCAAGTAAGCTCTTCTCACGGGCTGGTTCAGCTGTAATTGTCCATGTAGTTCACAGTTCATAAATAAAAATAACTCTGCAAGTGTACAGCCCGGAGGATTTCACATCCCCTCGGAGATAGGAATGGCCTTTCGCCCAGCAAAATGCTTCTGGAGACGTGCCCCATCTGCTGCATGGCTTTGAATCCAGAGATGCAACACAACTATAAATATCTCAAAATTTGTTCTGAGGCATTTTGAAGATCATTAAACCTCATGGAAGAGCTCGCCTTCTCCTGGTTTTGGGTTGTTTGTTTGTTTGTTTGTTTTGGGGTTTTTTGGTAGTTTTTTTTTTTTTTTAAGCGCATACAAAAAGTCAAACAAACCACACAGGACACACTGAATCCCACAAAAAGAATAATTTGCGCTAAGATGTGAGCTCTCAGAGGAATGGATACTTGTGCCAGTGCATCTTTAAAGTGAGCGATATGTGCAATTGGATTAATTACACATGCTAGGAAAAGTGTGCTTTTGTAGGGTTTGTTTTTCAAGTGCAGCTCCTTTCTTTTCCCTGAAGAGCGCTGGAGTGTTTTTGCTAGGAAATCCCAGCAGTTCTCTCTATTCTTGCAGCAATTCTTGATGTTTAAGAAAGTAAATGGATTCTTGAAGGATGAGCTGAAGTATGGGCAGTTTGGGTACTGGAGTTTAAAACTCTTCAGTAGTTCACTTCTCCTTGTAGGAAGACCACGGGAAACAGATGCGGAGATCTGAAGCAGTCACTTCTGGGTTGAGTTCAGAGCTCTTCTGTTCAGTCAGTCCATCCAGCTTGCTTTCAGTTGCTGTGGCACTTGGTGCTTAACCACTTCCTAAATTGTTTGATAATGAATACTTCCTGTTTCAGTTTTTCGCCCCCGCCAGCAGCTAAGTATTGCTTCTGGTTTTTCCATTTGGATGGTTTCAGAGACCAAGCATTCCCTCTTGCTGAAATGGGAGTCTCAGCCTTGCATGTTCCTGCCTGTGTGCACTGGCTCACGTTTGGAATATGCCACAGTTAGACAAAACCACCATGGACGAGACTCGGATCTGCCCAAGAAGTGAAGCACGACAAGTCTCTGGCAAAGCCAGGGTCTGGTGGTGGCTCCAAGGAGCGGTGACAGACCCGGCTGATCTCCAGAGCCCGGGGGTGCCCTCGGGGGTATGTGGGTGCAGGGCCTTGCGATCAGTGTCTGCACTGAACTCCGGGGCAGCAGCTCGGTGTCAGGTATTAGTTGTTTAGGAGTTGGTACCAGTATGGAGAAGCGATGTACCGTTTCCGTGAGGAACTTGTGTGACTCTTACTGATGTATCAAGAGAATGAACGGCAACCCTGAAGTTTTTTCCCAGCATCACTCCAAATGATAAATTATTTCACGTTTTTTTTCATCTGCTTGTCATTCCTTCCATTTATTTCCCATCTTTATCTTTTTCTTCAACAACCTGTTAAAGGAAGGATGGACAGTGACCACATCTGACCCATGAGGAAGCAAGGCCCAGAAATGGGCAGTGATTTGTGCAAGATAGCAGCAACTCTCTACTCCTCTGGGAAGATGAGCCTTTGCGATCCAAGGGCTAGTAGGCTGCTGCTTCTTCTCAACTTAGCAAAAACTTGATTTGTAAGAAATACTCCTACTTCTACCCAAAAAGCAGAATACTGAGCTATTTGTCTCTCATTTGGTTTTATGGGCTTCTTAATCTTTTCAGGAGGGAAGGGGCTTTGCAGTTTCAAGGTTTTTCTCACAGGCTTGAAGGCAACAGCCACGGTGGTTTTTAAATTGCAGTGAAGGTCCTTCTGGAATCATTTTGTTTCGGATCCTTGGACTGTAAGTGAAATACAGTCCAAGGAATGTATGTCAGGAACTCTCTGATGGAGGGGTATGAATGAGCAATACTGTGTGGTATAATCTTTTATCCTTCTATTTTTACCTCCTCCTCTCCTTGGATCTCTCCCATCCCTTGGACATGTGGTTCACATCCTTTTTACGAGCTGACTGAGCACCCTATTGTACACTTACCACCCACGTTTCCAGAAAAAGAGCCTCCTAAATCTGTTAGTCTAACAAGATGCTGTGATGTATCTGGATAGACAGGTATAATTACCACAAGATGAAAATGTTCAAACATTTTTAGAAGATGAGAAAAGGAGGAAAGGTTCAAAAAAGCCTCCTGCTCATTATGCTTCAACTCTTGTTTACATCTTAGTATTAAAGTGTTAGTATTATAATTTCCTGTGTTTGGAAGGAGGTCAGATACGAATCAACACTTGTAGCAAGGAAGAGGATCAGAAATGAGAGGCACTGCATGGGGAGGTAATAACCACAGCTCTGTAATTCAAGGGGCTTGTGTGTTGTGAGAGAGAAGACTTACTGCTGATTTTTTGTTGGTTTTGAATGATTTATAACATTTTACTTGTGGCAGAGTGTTGCAATCTATGTTGTCATGGAAATTCTATTGAATTTATAGTTCCATTTATCCCAAACGATTTTCCAGACTTCATTTCATGGTGAATCATATGGCTGTTACTTGGAGTACAAAGCAATTGCGAAAAAGTTTCATGTTATGGAAAGCATAAACACTGAAACCGTTATTTTCGTATTATGGAAATACAAATGAATGCAACATACAGCTTTTTAGCATCAAATATGCCTTCATCATGTAATGACTCAGTACATGAGATGGATTTTCTTGTTTGGGATGGGAGTGGGCCCAAGGGGTATTTATTTCTGGCAGTAGAAATCGGGGAAGGTTCTGGCTTGCCAAGGTGCTTCTCTCTTATCACTCAGGACTTAACGCTCCCAATACCGAGGGATGTGGCTGCGACCCAGCAGCGCGGTAAAGCCCAGGGCAACACTACAAGCACCGTGCTGCCTTGCTGTTGCTACCGGGCTCATACTGCACCACTCACGGGTTTAAACACTCTTCAGAGTTTGGGTGCAGAACGTGCTACAACTGCCAACTTTCAGGTTGAAAACGACTATGAAATAGCTTAGTCTTGACTTACAGCATAGATACACCTATGCGTTGTTTGCAGACAGCAAAGCAATAATTAATGCTTACTATTGAAAAAGATTAAAGGGAAATTCATCATATTTCTGAGGCGTGCGCATGTCTAAATTGAGTTAAATTCTGTTATTTCACTGGTATGATCTTTGCTCTTCCTGTTGTTTCAACTCCTTTCATTATTTTCAGCCTGCCATTGTATTCATTATCAGGTTGCAATTATGTGAGGGCAAAGCCCCCGTCAGACTCTTTGTTTTGCAATTTACCCAGCACGCTTTTAGGCACTGTAAAATACTAAGTTATGACATTCAAAATACCTCTCTGCACCTGCCTAACTATAGTTAAAAATTCACTGATGAATAATAGGCTAGGCAGGAAAAACATGCCATTATCTGCTCCTGTTCAACTTTATCTTTTAAAAAGAATGCAGTATACTCTGTGTTATTACATCAAGCTGTAGTAGGAGAACTGGAAAACATCACGATTCGCTCTTCCCCCTCTCCTTTTCTAAGCAGATTTAGAATATGTTATAAATGATAAGTTTCATGGGTTTTTAAAGAGATTATAATGAGAAGTCAAACATCAGACTTTATTGTCCCAGTGTACATCTCACACTCCAGTAAACACAGACTGCAGGACAGTTACTCTGAATTTTTCAGTGCTGCAGTGAAGATTACATTATGTCTGTAGAAAATTTTTATTCCAGCCAAATGGATCACATCATCCAGTTCGTTAGAAATCTATGCACATATTTAAAGCAGAAGTAAGTTACATACGGGCTTTCAATTAAGAAAAATCATGTATGATTCATAATCTTAGCACAGAATTTGTTTTTGTGCAAGAGGTTTTAAATCCAGCTGTAAAAGTGTCTGAGAATAATTTATTCTTACAATATAGGCAGCAGAGGTACTAATTAAGAGTTAGAATATTCAGTGATTAACTCCGTGGTTTAAAGCAAACATTTGAAATTTCTTGTTCAACCCTCCGCAGAGGTTTGCAGTCTACCTGCGATGCCTGCGTGGTGGTGTGTTTTCCACTTCTGAAAATACTCTAAAGCCGTGCATCGCAAACCACGGATCTGTCGTCGCTGCTTCTTGCTGCCCGATTCATCACAAAATTGGCTGGCCTATAAAACCTTTCTCTTCTTTTTTTTTTTTTTTTTTGCTTTAAATTGCATGATAGTCCTTAGATTGCTGGAAGGAAATGAGTGGAAAGCTAATTCTGATGATCTTTTTGCTTCTACCAGAATTCCTGATACTATTGAATATTCTGTGCTCCACATCTGTGACAGCACAATGAGCCTTTGTTCATTTTTTTAATCTAAAGAGAAATCTGCTGTAGGAGGTTGCACAGGGTGATAGCAGCCCAATTTAAAAGTCTCAATTATTTATTTTTAAAATACTTGGCATCTGTCTATGGAAAATGTACTTGCTTGGTTTCCAGGCTCTTAGAACTGCTTTGAACTCGCTCACATCTTCTGGGATCCATCAAATGCTCATTGTGGCTTTTCTCTCCTAAGTGCTGAATGAGCTTAGCCCTGATAGTCTGCCCTGGATGTAAACTTTCTGTCTTTGTAGAGGGGTAATTAAGAGCAAAACGATGTGATGCGCAGGAATGGTGATTTCTGTCTGGGTGTCCGTCTTGCCAAGCAGAGGAGGAGCATCCAAGAGCCAGAGCCTTTTATTTGCAGATGGGTGGCGGGGAGAAGTCGTTCATTTGAAGCAGGCTCAGTTTTCCCAAGCCAATGATATTCCATAATGAGGGTTTAGTCATTCAGAGGCAATTGTGCTCAATAAAATCAGCACTGATCTCCAGTGGGCAATATCTCCCCGTAATGCCCATGCACATTTTGGACAGCCTGTCCTTACAAGACCGGCCTGGTCGCAGCCCCGTTGAGAGCCAAAATCCCTTCAACACAGAGATCAGGCTGATACTTTGCCAGCTCTGGGAACACCAGCTTTCTCTGGAGGCTGGGAGAACACGTTTGAAGAAAGGTGCTTCTGCAGAGAGAAGGTTGATCCCGTGGAGGACGGGATTGCTGGCCCCACACATGGTGGTGGGGATTTGTAGCTGGTAGGAGCGTGGATGGAAAACTCCAGGCTGGGATATTTCCATGATACGTGTGGTGTATTCAGTTGTCTAAGCAATGACAGCTGGGAAATGCCTGGAGTGCTGGGAAACTAATAATTGGGCACTGGATCTTTCTGGACAGAAGAGGCTAGAAAACAGGACATGGTTTTATAGGGTGATTGGCAATTATCTCCTGGGTTATGGCAGAGCGAGGGTTTTCTCTCTAATCCTCTGTTTTAAGGCACTTGTAACATTCTGAAGATTTTCCCCTTCAGTGAGATTTTTTTCAGGCTCAATCTGTGCTGTACAGCAACCCTCTGTCAAGTTTGAGTGAAAACAATTCTACTCTTTTAGCGTGTGAAGAGTGTCAAAGCAAGAAGTTTTTCCATTAAAAGCAAACTCTTGCCCTCTCCCTGCCTCGGTAAAACTCTGCAGCTGCAGTCGTCGGTAGCGTTTTAGGATGGAGAGAGTCTTCCTGCAAGAAAAGTGTCTTTGTGTCACTAGGGATGATTTGTTTCAACTTATCAAAATACTGACAACTTGGAGTTGCTTGGACACTGCATGTTTTTGTAACCGATGTACACGCAAGCATACTGCTGTGTGGCACATCGGAGATTAAGGAAGTCCGTGTAAGCCCTTCTCAGCCTTGTTAGTTGTGACGGGGCTAGCTGGGAAAGTCTTGCCAATCTCGTATTGTGCTGCGGAGAGCAGGACTCTTCTGCCCTCCGGGACCGCGCCACCGGGAAGGCTGTTTGGAGCGCTCTCAGCAGGGGTCTGTGGAACAGAGCATTCTGACTGCAGTGTCACACCATAGAAACTACAACGGGTATTTTAGGCTTTCCCATTGCTGGGGGATTCAGAGTCTTTAAAAATATATTTTAAAAAAAAAAAAAAGCCAAAATAGAGGCTAATGTGAATTCATGTGCAAAAATGTGCAAGAAAATGATGGTGCTGAAGTCGGGCAGTGCTACAACTCAGGCTCGCTGTGCAAGGTTGGGTGATGTTCCATCCTGCATTTTACAAATAACATCATAATAAACCCCGGATTTGCTTTCCCTTAAATGTCCCTTTCTTGCATTCTGCACTACTGCTTTGTATTTACCAGGCAGAGACAGTAGAAATTGTTTCTATGCAAAATGCACTGTATATAGTATATACTAATTTTATAATAAGGAGTAATAATTAAAATTTTCTGCCATGTTTAGGTCACTTAAGTATGCAGTGAAATTAATTTTATGGTTAAGTGTCTTATTCCTGATTTGTACATAAAGAACGTTATGCCATCCATAGAAAATGTTAAATTAAATTTCTGCTGATAAATGCATCCATGATTATGTATATTATGTGTAAAAGAACAAAAATGCATTAGATATATTTACGTTTCATTGTAAATTGGGGGAAAACAGATAAGGCTGTATTATGAAAGAGAACAATATGTGGTCACGTAATTAGAAAATTGTCCTAATAGTAATGCTCAGCAGTGTCCAAGTGTGGGTTTATGAGCAGCCTGAACCATGCAGCTTTGAGGATGTAACTTTACCATCTTCTTAACATTGTTTTTGCAGTGTGTGCGTGTGTAAATTATATAATAGCGATTCCTGGAATATTCTACTCCTAAAATGTTCCTTCTAGCTGTATGAACACATAAGGAAGCTACTGTATGACAGATGATGATAATTTTTCATACGAGACAGTTCCCCTTGACTTGATGGATGCAGAGAGAGGAGCCACGCTCTCTGGAAAAACACCAGGGAGCAGGGGGAAAATGTTTCAATGTGTATGGTAATCAAGGTAGAGTGTGGTTCTTGATTAGTCTGTGAAATTGCACTGCTGAGACGAGGGATCTGAATTAAGCACTTTTTTACCAAAGCCCTTTGCACTGCTATCCAAAAGTGTATTGTAAAAATTAATTTCCTTAAAATGCCGTGAGCGAAATCGATCCAAAATGATTTTGGCATATGCTGAACTCACTCAGTGATACTTTTCTTCATGAACTCCTTTGAGGACTGTACAGTGAAGTGTTTTGTATAAGGTATGCCTAATTTTAGAGTTCATTTTAAAGGGGAATAAAATGTAATTTTTGAGTGTTTTGTGAGCTTTTGTCTGTGCTGGGTAAACTGAAGTTTAAGCAATTCTACCCGAAACAAACTGTTTCTAATTTCTACGTCAATGAATGGCTGTACCTCAGTCTACATTTGTTCAAAGCACGAGTTGTCAGAACCTGGAGGCACCACCAACTTTGTGAGATATTGCCAGCATCCCTGTGTGTTCTGTGAATACGCTGGGAATTGGAAGGCCAAAATAGGGGGAGAAAATTGCTTTCAAATTTTATGAAGCTAGAGTGAGTGCCAGACAATTTTTTCATTTTTTGTGAGCCATGTGGAGTGTGGTCTTACTTTATCCTCCAGCTGAAAAAAGTACTCCTACCTCTGTTCTTCATCTTGGCCCTTTCTCTCTATGGTGATATTTTATTAGATGCATATGCACTTGCCAGTATCGTACATTACAGCCAACATTTAAAGTCAGAAGCCTGGGAATCAGTAAATGTGAGAAGGAACATACCTGAGCAAGATAAAGGGTATCATCTCATCTGGCAATATACAAAATTTCAGAATATGGGAAAAATACTCGCATTATTGAATATGGTAGGATTCATAATGTAGCACAGTCTTGGAAAAACCCAAACAGCCCCAAAGAAGGTGCCAGCATAGTGTTTGCCTGCAGATGGACTTGCAGGAGGGAGAGGTGGTCAGGCCAACAGTGTGTCGGGAGGCATGGGCAGTCTTGGGTAGACCGTACATCTCCATTTGACTGGTGTGGCTGTTTCTTATCACCTAGAAAGGCTCTGAAAAGCCAGAATAGGTCAGGTAACAGGTGATGGGCAGCAGAGAAGCAGGAGTGAGTGTGCAGGCAAGAGGAACCCGATGGTTCCTGTTTCATCACCAGGAACAGGTTTTTTTGCTGGATTCAGCGTGCATGAGTGATCGTATGCGTTGGCCCACCGTCTTGCAGTAGCGTTGCCTCCGCAGATGCACCAGCGCTGGTTTGGACTGCGAAATCCATCAGGGAGGATCCCTGAATGGCCCCAAGAGCGACTGCTGCAAATCCCAGTTCTTGTGCTTGGCCGTTTCCCTCAGGCACAAGTTCTTAATTTGTGATGTGTAGAGCACACAGAGCACAGATGTTACCAGTACTGAATTTATTCTGTGAAAATGTGCACACCTGCATGGAAGTGATGTTGAGAAGGGGGCATTGAGTCTTTTTGATGTGAATTGGATACTTCAGGGCAAATTGTGGCTGATACAGGTGGGCTGACACGAGGGGCTGCTTTGGGAATGGGGTGGTTGAACGACTGCTGGGGAAACAGCAGGGTGTCAGGGCGGCTGGCGGAAGTGGGAGCATAGCTAATGCGGAAAATGGAGCAAGAACCATACAGGAATTCAGAGCAGTAGCACCTACGGCCTTCTTTGAGTTGCCCTTCCTTGCTCACGGGGTGTGTGTAGTGAAGCATTGTCCGACAGCAGGGCGTAGGAAGGAAGCTACTTCTCGGTCCCCCTATATTTGTGTAACTCAGACACTTGCTCTTTGGGGTAATCATTTTTCTTACCTGCTTTCACTTTGGGTTTGCCTAATTATTATTTACTGTTCATCCTAAAATGGCATCAAAATATCTGGGTTTGTCTCACTTACAGTTTTTGCTGAGTACTAATGCTTTGGAAATAAAAGTCGTGAAATTTAACTGAAGTCAGGGAGACGTCTGACCCTAACTGATAGTCCTGAATATCAGCGGCTCATAAAAATGCATTGCTACAGAGACAGACTTTTATCTTACAAATTGCTTTAGGAGTAAAGGAATAGCTCTAAACGTTGAAATCCTTTTCAAAAATTCTCTATGTTTTTGAGATAAATAGGTTTAGCACATTTAACAGAGCAGGGGATGAGCCTGCAGTGAGCAAAGAAATGAAGAGATCCTGGCAGAAGGCACAAAGTTTACCATCTAAACAGAGTGGCCATACTGTTTATCCTTGGGTTTGTTATTAAAATGCATCGCGTTGACTCTGTTCCCTGGTTGCTGTCCCAGTAGGGCAGTCATGCTATTAATCAAGATGCTAGTTAAACAGTATTGTTCAGCAGAATTCCTTTATCTCGGGTTCATAACACTGGGTTTATGTACGACGTGTATGCATTACCTCATTTGAAATCTGTATGAATCAACACTAATGTGATTTTGTTGTTGTTTTTAATTTTTACAGATGCAGATTTACTTCTACAATCCTGATGACTTTGACAGTTTTGGAACAGCAGTTCTAGAAAACAGGGTAGTGGGAGCCATGGCTGTGTTTTTTCAAGTAAGTTTAAACAAGGGCTATATCCATAAACAAAGCATTCACCAAGTACTATTTAATTTGTTGAATTGTTTCAAGCTTAATAGATGCATCTGTTTTCTTGTTCCCACCTGTCTAAGTGAAAGATATTTCATATTGTCTAAGTGTGATTTAAAATGTAAATAAGTATATTTAGAAACGTAATGAAAAATTCTGCATGAATTGTTCTGATTTTATTGCTTCTTTACGGATGGAGTTTGGAGAACACATTTATCATGGAACTTCCTTCGCTGCTGAAACACAGTGCTAGGGTCCCCGGAATGCTAAAACCAACTGAACTGGCTCTGTTTAGAGAAAACTTAAAATTCAAACGTAGCTGGAGAGAAAATTAATCAATAAGTTTCATCAATCTTATCTGTAGCAGCTGCTTCTAAATTGTCATAGTAACAAGTTCTTGAACAGAGCAGGTTTCCAAATGAGTGAATTTATGCATCCCCCTTTTTTAAGAAGCATCCTCAAGAGCGCGGCTGCTCGGTTAGCGCATCTGTTGGTTGGACAGGCTCGAGGGCCGCGGTGTGGGGCAGAGGCTGCTGCTCGCGATGGCTGGCAGGTCAAGCCGCGTGGGCTTTCTGCCATCGTGCATCAGAGATGGAGGTTTCCCTCTGGGCAAATCCAGCGGAGGGAGTTGGAGTGACTCTGTGCCCCCAGGCTGTTGCAAGCAGAGAAGTGGCTAATGGGGATTTTGAAATATCTCAAGGTGTTGATTTTTCAAAAGAGAAGGAAGAGCAAGGGAAAATGATGGTCCTCTGTGATGCTTCATGCTAGCTTTTACTGTGGAAGAAAATGATCTTACTGTTATCTTTGTGAAGCCAGATAAAAAAGAATATGCAAATACCCATATGTAAATACCTCCCTTTTTCTTATGATGTTAGAGTGACAAGCCTGACTTTCCTGCTCAAATTAAGTAAGGTTGTCTTTTTCCATGTCACTGATTTTGATCAAATGCTTTGATAAGGAGAAAAGGACAGATCCTTGTATTGCATAAATTGCTGTAACTCTGCTGACATCAGGCTAGTGGAAGTAGGCATGTTAAATTCATCGCTGTTGAATTCTGAGCACATCTGTGGCGTTTCGTGTTAGGGTGAGGTTGGTGGAGCTGCGATAATTCACAGTGGCATAGCAGGATGATTCCCCAGACTTCTTAATCTTGATGTGCTGTGGGAAGCATTGGGCAAATTGAATTTGGCCTTACAAGGAAGAAGTTTAGAAACAGAACAACCAAAGACACGGTGAGTTGATTTATACGGCAGTGGAGAGCTGCACACTCGGTGCGCGTGCCGTGTCAGGAGCATGTGCTACGCCGTGGTGTACAAGACGTGATGGGGCATCGCCTGTCTGGAATTTAATTGCTAAATTACCCTGACGTGCTTCACATAAACCATGTGAAGCAGTGCCCCAGGTCGCACCATTTCCTAGTCTGTATGTGACGTTTATTCCATAAACTCTGGTTTTAGAGGATCTTAAAATCATAGTGGGTCTGTTTTGTATTCCCCACCTGCAAAGCCAGGTGCTGCACTAACTGCAAGTCCCACTTTGCATGATTCCAAGGGAGCCATTAAACTCACTAAAAATAACCTAAAATACTCTGTAATGCTGTTAAAAAAAACCCCATCTTTGATTGTAAGAGACCTCAGGCTCTTTAAGACCACAACCGAGTGTTGCGGTCCCCTCAGGGAAGCAGAAATCTATACTTTTCATCATTTTTAGCCCTGCAGGCCACAGGACATTAGGCTGTAAAGTCTGGATGATGGTGCAGCTGGGCTCCTTTGCTCCAGGAGCCATGAAATCTGAAGCCATTACTGCTAAACAGTCCCTGATCTCTTCCAGAAAGTTGGGGGTAAGGTAATTCTTTGACAAAGTGACCCAGGGACAACCTGCTTTGTGGGGCTGCAAAGAAATGGCACTTTTTTTTTTTTTGGTATTTTTTTCCTTGCCTTGGTTGAAATGATAGATTGGTGGCATTCCCTTAAACTCCTGGGTGTATCAGGTCTTCCTTCTGGGTAGTTCTCCTAGATGGAAAGCTGCCACGGAAGATTTGTAGAGCCCCAAGTCCCCATTCTGGAAGGGCACGTGCTGAATTCCGGCCCGTGCAAGTAAACTCCAGGGACTTCAGCGTGGCAGCTGCTGTTCTGAGGGTTTTGTGGAGTTTCTCCCGTAGATGTTGAGCTTTTGTACGTGGCACTATTAACGGATGATGGTAATCCTTTGCAGATCCGTACTGTGTTAGAGCAAGGTGCCATTCATTGCCCTGAGCTGTGTACCGTCTGCTGGAGCTGGTGAACCATGGCTTGGAAAAGCCTTTACAGGCAGTTTCGTTCAGAAATACTCGGTGTTCCTTCAGCCTTTCTCCCCAGGGTGCCGGGCGGATAAGCTTACCGTGGCTAGTAGTTCATGCAAGTGACTGAAAAGCTGTCGTTGAAAATGGATTCTTACTAACTTTGGAATGAAATGTCCCTAAGATGTCCATGGCCACATTTTGATTGGCAGCTTTGACTATCCAAGTACTAATTTCATAGTTTGTTGTTTTCCAGAACTGTAGCCCCGGCTCTAGAACACAGCTTTAAAACATGGCAGCAATAGTGGTTATACCGTTTTTGATAAATACATTAGAGAACTGAATTATGCGTGCTTTTCTATGTAAATATTTTAACACAGAAATTACTGGATAGGCTTGCCATTAAGTCAAGACTTGGATTTTTGCTAATAGGTTAATGCTGTGTTGGAATGAATGTGTGTGGCACTGACTGAATTTATAGACTGGCAGGTGTTTTTTGTTTGACTGATGTTCACAAATGTTCCTTTGAAAATCAGGTTCTCCAGTGAGTGAACATTATACTGAACTATATAATTATTGGTGAAACATTAAATAATTAAGAACCCTCTTTCCTCCTTTTTAAATAATTTAACTTGGACTATATAAGAATTTTCCTTATTGAATTCACTGTTTCAGGGGTAATTTCCAGGTAAAGTACATTGGTTCTGAACTTGGATAATTGAAGCACTTGGAACTTTGTTGTAATTGCTAATTAAATCTATGCTTTTCTCATTGCTTTCAATGTAAACTCTGCTGATAAATTCTATTTCTGTTTGCATGCTGCAGTTCAGTTGACCTAACAAATGAAAAAAAATGACTAGTTAAAACCAGGAGTCAATTCTTGACTATACAAAGGGCTAAAATTGCTCATCTCTGTATTTCGTTGTGGCTAGACCCTCGGAGGATCTCATAAAATAGCCCCGTGGGGACTCTATGGAGGGTATTCTCAATTTGCAAATGAGATGAGCTGCCCTGAAATCTCTAGCCATGCTCTGAAAGCTGGTTTTTGCATTGGAGTACGAGCTGTAAAATGAACAGGTATGGTGAGGAAAAGAGTCCCATGATACTACCCGGTCCCTTTTCTGACTGTAGCATCGCTTCAAGCGTCGAGCCGGGGTCTGTTGTACGTACAGGGGAGTGCTGCTGAAAATTCCTGCAGACTTTGGTTCTGTAGCTGTGTATTTGGGGCAGAATGATGCGCCTCACTGGGAAGCACCACACAAAAGCTTGCACCATGCCGTGGTGTTTCCTCCAAGATCTCTCTTGTCCTCGCTGGGGCCGCAGTAAGAGAGGAGCAAAGTGACTTTAGGCAGCTCTGATCTTTTTAGTTCAAATTATTTTAAAAGCTATTCAGCTGGAACAAGCTGCAGAGGAGAGAAGGGAACTGCAGCCTGCTGGTGTCAGGTGTAATGGGTGTTAAGGCCCATAAGTGTGCTTCACTGAGGGTCGGGGAATCAGTGGGAAAAATGGCTTTTTGCTTTAAGTGTGAGTGTCTGTAGAAAAAATTCAGTGTGTTTCAAGAAGGAGAGAGGATCAGGTTATTAAACAGCAGTGTGAGTCAAAAAGTTCTGGGGTGTTTGTTGTTAAAGAGAACTTGTTTGTTATTTTAGCTAAAATCCGAGGTAATGCCAATGATTTCTCTTTGGGTCCTGACGAGTGTTTCGGAGGAAAACAGAATGACTGTTCCTGTCAGTACTGGCGTTACTTGGTGTTTCTGCGGGAGAAAGTAGTGTTGGTGGAGGAGGTTGAATGTGCACCTAACGGGAACAGGGGGTGCACGTGCTCGACACCAGCCCGCGTGAGGTTTGGCTTGTACTTCATGATGTTGTGGCTCAGGGCCTCGGTTAATTGTCAGGCTGAGCCCGTTCTGAGCCAAGGTGGGAGTGGAAGGGAAGGCCCAGATCCCTTAGCAGTTTGCAAGTCATCCGTTCATAGGTACACGTGTAACACAGATTTACAAGTCACATTTGGAATGGGTGGTTACTTGGATTAAATGCATCCAGACATATTGCACGGCTCTGTTTTAACCATCTAACAATGTCATTCACTGCACACTTCACTACTCGCTTTATTAAAGCCAAACTTAAGTGTGTTCAAAACAAACATATTGCTTTTGCATTTGAAATATTCATCTTTGGGGCCTGCGGTAGATTCATTACAGCGGAGAATACTTCATTCCTTGATTACTGCTGTGAAAAGACACAATACTGATTCCCTAAGCACTCATCAAATATTCGATAGCTCAGAAATTCAGGAGGAGGTGATGGAATTCTTGTTCCTACGGGGAGGGCATATAAATCTATTTTATTATTTGCAAAGAAAACCATCAGTGATTAGTTACTGTATCTCAGGTACTCAAACAAATCATCTCTAAAGAAGTTAAAGTAAAAATGAATTTTAAAAGAACTTTTAGCAATGCTTTCATCATTAAAATTATCTTCCTAATGATGAGTGATGTTGATACCTCGACCGCTCAAGAGCTTTAGCAGTGCAGGGCTAGATTTTTAAAGGTAATTAGGTACTTGGCAGAAAATAAGCAACTAACGGTATTTTTAAAAGCATGTGAGATGAAAATCAAGGGTTCTACAGCTCTTTTTCTGGGATGCCATTCTTAATTCTCTTTTCCAATACTAACATATTTTTTAAGGTTGTTGAAAAAAATACTGTGTAGGACTTTTAACTTTTAGGTCTATGGGTGAGTTATTTGTGTGTAAATGTCTTTATATTTACTGCTAGCTCAGGTATGCAGAGATTTGTTTTTCAGTAAAACAAACAGTAATTTGGCCTTGCTTTTTGTAAGTTTTTTTTGGTAGTAGTTCTTGGTGTGCTTCGTGAAGGCAATAACTCACTTTTCACAGGGACCTGAATGAGCTAAACACAGAATAAATCAGTGGAACACCATCAAAGCCACTGAATATTTGGCACAAATACACTTTTTTCTAATGTATATTCCTCAATTAACAGAATTCAGCTTTTAACTTGCCTAGGAGCCTTTTTTTCCCCTCTTCTTCCCTTTCATTAGCTGTTTCATGTGTTTTCTGTCATAACCAAATAAATTTGGTAAGTGCTTAGAATGCAGCAGCTATTGAGAAAACCATACATGGTGGGGGACCATGTTCCCAGGTCCACGTCTCGATTCCCAGCAGTTCCCCAATTCCACCCGTCTGGTGCTCAGACTTTGAAAAAGCATTGCAGTAAACCGAGTTTGATTTTGAAAATGAGACTGGACAGAGGTGTGCCCCTTTCCTGAAACATTATATCCGTCCCCATGAAGCATAATCAGGGCTTATTCAGTGTTTAGGCAGTATCTTAAAGGTGATTTGCAGTAGTTCAAATAACATGTAGCATCGTTAAGATGCAGGGCATCATCCAGAGTCATTGAGAGGCTTTTCATTTATTTTAATAGACTTCAGATACAGGTAAAGACCTTAAAATTAAATTACAGTATTAATTCTTGTAATGGTTACATTCGAACCCATGGTGTTTTATTAATACTAGCTTATGAATAATAAAACTATTTTTATTGATTAGCAGTATTATTTAGTAATTTGTACAGGGGCTTTTTTTATTATCTTTAGTACATGAAAATGTGTGCAGGTTAAAGGTACCTCTTCAGTGCCTTTGGAAAGTATCTTTTGTATTTATCAAAGTGTATGCGTAGGTACTGGTAACTCTGCAACAGAAGACAAGGAAAACAGTTTGAAATACCTTCTGACTCACTGAAGTCCAGTTCTGTAGCATTTTTTTAAATTGTCACAGCTATTTAAAACTCTTAGTTGTTACTAATAAAAGCAATACTACAGCCTGTAAGTCATTGAGGAATAATAGAGAGATATAAAGTAGCTACTCCAACACATAAAGGATGAGCAAATCAGAGTAGGTAGGCATGGTAAATACAGTACTGAAAGTACATTTTTCTGAGAAACAAATTGTACGGTAGATATGATGATGTATAAGAATATAAAGCATGTCTAGAGCGAAAAAGGATTCTCCTAGTTTTCCAGTAATTAAATGGAAATAAAATTATCAAAATACAAAAGTGATCTTGAGTCATGGAGAATTTTAATATAAAATTATGAGAGGTTCTTAAAGTCTGTTAGAGTTGGGTTGAGTTCAGTATGTGAATGGCACTGAACAGCTCCAGAGGTGGTCTCTTTAGCCAAAAGATGCAAGTTTTGGTGCTTAACGATCAGCATTCATGCTGATCAAAAACCACTTGCACTGAAAGCCTTTTGACTGGAATTTGAGTTTCGGTAGAAGACCAAAATTAATGGAAAGTGTCTGTTTCTAAAAATTATATTCTACCTTTGCATTAAAGAAAATAAAAATAATTTTTTTATTTAACTAAGCTCAAAACTCAGATTTTTATTTCAACTTCTGTTAAAGTTTCCTTGGCAAATATGAATATTTTTGAATATTTTATGTAAAAGAAGAAAGAAAGGAGAGAACAGATGGGGAATAGCTCTGTGGGTAAAAAAGTGTGTGTATATATATATAGTTTCCATTTTGGTGATTATTGAGTTTCAAGTGCTTAACGATGAGGCTTTAACTTTATTCCGATGCACACCTTTGTCCAGATTTGTCATGCTTCTGATGTTTAATAGTAAAATTGCAGTTTACAGTAGAGATTTTTTTTAAAAAAAAAGGTTTCTGTAATAAGGTTCTTCATCCTTTATTTTAGTACATAAATGGGGAGGCTGACTCTCGAGTACTAAGCAGCCAGTTCCTGAGGAAGTCATGAGTTTACTCGGGAAGCTTCCAGAGGTTTTAGCTGTGGGTGAGATGGGCAGAGCTGCAGCCCTCCCCTAAAGATCATTGCTTGGAGCAGGGCCGAGAAGCAGGTAACGAAGCGGCAGATTGTTGGGGTGAGCCCTGGGACTTCACGGTGCCAAAGCCACTGGCGCTTTGGGAATCCCTGGGGTCATAGAATCACAGACTGGTTTGGGTTGGAGGGGACCTTAAAGCCCACCCAGTCCCACCCCCTGCCATGGGCAGGGACACCTTCCACTAGACCAGGTTGCTCCAAGTCTCATCCAGCCTGGCCTTGGACACTCCCAGGCATGGGGCATCCGTGCTGTCAGCCCTGTGCTGCTGGCCTTCAGGAACGAGCACTCTGGAAGTGAGCTGAATTGCACTGACGAAACGCTGGCCCTTTTCCCTGGGGCTTTTTTTTTTCCTCATGTGTTTTGTTTTTTTCCTGCATTAAGTGATCTTCAATACTCCAGACTTTCTGTCCACTGACAACAGCACCGATAATGTGCCTTTGCTGCTGGGGTCACGGTGCAGAGCCAGGGATCCCAGTAATCCCTCATTTCTGAACCCACACAAACACGAGCAAAATTCTTCTGGGTTTGCAGCGTACCGTGGGTTCAGGCTTTCGCATTCCCGTGGCTGTGCATTTGTCATGGCTTATCTTACAGATAAGCCATGCATCCCGTGGCTAAACCTGGGACTGCTGAGCGCGGAGGTGTTCACACAGCACCCGAGCGAGCGTGCTTGGAGGAACGAGGTACGGACGCGTGAGCGAAAGTGGGGCTGGATGTGGAGGCAGACAGACTGGCGGGGTGGCTGAAACAGATCGTTCTTGGAAGCAAACACATCGTTCTGCTTCTGGTTGCCTGTGTTCTGCCAAGAGGCATTTGCAGTCTCTAGATCATGATGGCTGCAACCTGCTGTGTTGAAACTTTTCTATCCACAGGCTGACTGTGCAGTGTAGAAGGATAATCTACCTTATGTGCACTTATCTTCTTCAGTGCCCAAGCAATCAGCTTCCTTTCCCGTCTTCTCTTCAGCTCTAGGAACTCCTTCATGGTATTTTCCAATAAAGCAGAGGAGCAGGAAGCCAGATTTTATGTCTGTGACCTCTGAAATGCAATACTTTCAATTAAAGCCTTTTTGTTAGGTTGAGTTTTAAGGAATATGGGCTGTACAGAAAGCAGTGTCATGTGGTTCTTTTCACAGTGCAGAGCGAAATATCAGAATGCACAGAGAGTCTGTGAGTTTTATTTTGGTTTTAATCTCTGAGATATCTTCAGAAATTCAACTTCCAAAGTGTCTGAAAAAAACCTTTTTCCCTCCTCCCCAAATGCTCTGTAGAAGCTTCGTTACCTGCAAAGTCTGAGATCATAACTCGTAACTTGTGCTGTGGCTTCTCTGGTTTGGATGCAGTAGCAAGGAGGGAGCCTAAAAATGGTGACGGGTTATCGAGTGACTTCTGCTTTTTGTGATACATCACGGTCCGTTGCTCCGATTTATTCAATAGAAACATCACAGATGTTGATGCTAGGAAGGAGCTGTAAACTTTCTTTCTGTTGAGAGGACCTGGACTCCAAAGCTGTGCAGCGCTACAAATTTGAAAAGCACTCTCTGTGTATTTTATGGGGTCTCTCCTCGATGTCTTGAGCTCTCTGCCATAACCATGCGAGCTGGCTGTGTGCGTTGCACGGGGAATAGATCTCTGCGCTCGTCTAGTTTAATGTTCGTTTGAATGTCAGGATCACTCTGTTTACAGCATTGTAAATGTTTCTGACTTGCAGTTTTTTGCTTTCCAAATGCTTCTTAATTGATTAATGTATTACGATTAATCCCAAGTGGGATGCCATTATTAACTTGCTTCATTAAATTACATACCAATTTGTTAGCCGTAATTCTCATAATTGTCCCCTCATATTTTAGTGGGTTTATTTGAATAACTTGCCCTAAGAACTTGCTCAGCATGCATTTGGGTATTCCTTTGCCTCCCTTTCCTTCCTCTCAACCTTGATGTTCAAAAGTGGAGTCAGTTTAGGAATATTTAAAGTGTCTAGTGTCATCATCTTAAACACAGTAATTTACTTCTCTGTGATTTAAAAATAGCCTGTCTTAAAAAAAATAAATAATCCCTTTTGTAGCCATGCCGTAAAAATCTTTAAATTGATAGAAAAATATCTTGCGGAGGTTTCATTACCAGACTCCTGAAAATGACACTTAGATGTCTAATATGTAAAAATTACAGTCGTCAGTCTGTAATCTCACCCCCTCCGTGGCTCGGGAAGATTGATACTCAGGAAGTCTGCTGATTATAACCATTAGACTAAAAAACAAATTAGTTTCCTAACTACAGTCATGCCTTTTGCATTTTACTCTCTGGTGTGCTTTCTTGATGCATCGCGTTGTCCCTCCATCAAACACGACAAGGCAGACCCAGAGCTGGGTGCCAGGAGAGCTGGGTCGAAGTGGGGGACCCCCAGCCTTCACGCTCCCGAGGCTCGCCTGTTGTCTGCTTCAGGGGAGGGACAACAGCCCCTCGTAGAGACTCTGTGTCATTGAGCGTTGAGAAGCCGTTGAACGTGGCTTATTTTCTTTGCTGCCAGTCCCTTTTCTCCTGTGACAGAAACGATTGCTTCATCCCCTTCCTTCCTACATGTTCCAAATGTAGTGCATTTTAACTTGACCTTTTTTGTTTAAGAAAAAGAGAAAAGCTGGAAATACAGCATCTATTTTTTGCTATCCAAGTCTTCGGAGAGTTTTGCTAGAATTGGTGTTAGTTACAGAATGAAAGGAGATGGCAAAGCTGTACGTTCAGCTCCTTTCTCTCTCCCAAAGGCAGCAGCTGCCTCTAAGTCCCTGTTTTGTCCCTGTTGTTGAACATCCACCCTGGATTGCAGGAAGGTAATTTTTATATGTCTGCCTACCTCTTGTAGATTTAATTCAGGTTCTTTTTCTTCAAAACCTATCATCTGTAGCCATCCAGGACTCGTTCCCCATTTGTCTCTCGGGGGACTAATCAAGTATATTACATGTGGTTTACGTTTATGGGATGTAGGTGCAGAAATCTGACATTTAAATCGGGAAACTCCAGCTCCCCACTCCACACGTTGCCCAGTTCTGCAGGGTTTTGCATAGGATTTGTGTGCCCCTTAGAAAAGTAACTCATCCTCTGTATCTTCCATGAAAGTGTTGATTCTTCACATGGTTCTGGTTACCAGTTAGTATTATGGCACGTTTTAAGTGAAGGTGAGCACAGGATCTATTCAGAAATGATTGCCTAGTTTCACTTTGTGCCATAAAAGAGAGATTGGTTGTAAAGTCTGAATGTGTAAAATAGATGGGTAAAATTGGGTCTTCCTTTGCCTTTAGATCTTCTGGCTCAGATGAAAAAAAGTTATTCTTATTAAATTTAAGCTGTTCTGCCTGAAGAATTATTGCTGAAGCTCTCAGATGTAACAGTGCCAGGTTTCTCCTAGTATTGGTAGTAATAAACAACGCAAGCTTCAGACAGAATTTCCTGGGTAGCATACCAAATGTTCCAGAAAACCTTCTCGGACAGCAGCTAATACATTTTTAATACAAATAAAACATAATTCTTTAGTCTTGTTTCAGTTTGATCCCTAAGGTAGAAAAAGTATACTGACTATGCATAATTTATGTATTTGTTTGAAGTGTTTATCCAGATACTCCATTCACCAAGTCTCTTTTTGTTAATAGGTTGCTGGGAGATGTAAGAATCACTTTGGGCTCGCGTTGTACAAATAAATGGAACGTGGCACTTTGTACAAGTGGTGAGGTGGTTACGCAGTCATCCTCATCCTGCCCTCGTCCACGCTGCCCACCCCATCCATCCTTAGCCAGGTCACACAACAGGTCCGACTGAAATGTCAGCATAGTTTCCCAGGTTGTGTGAGGTGTGAGAATATGGGAGCCGGCAAGGGAGGGAAGAGGAGAGGTTGGGAGCCCACCCCACCCCTTTTGGGGACAGCATGGGTTGGCGTCGAGTTGTCGTGTCCATGTAAGCACCACCCCGGTTATTACCGATGATTAGTGTGGTGTATAATTCCTGACCTTTACACATGATGCAGATGCAGGAAAAGATCCCTCAGTAATTTAATTACAATCTATCCCACCTTACTGTAAATCCAGTGTTACAGGATTCTGCTGAAGGTCGAGTTGTTGCTGGTTTTTGTCATCTGTAGTTGCTGTGCTGCAGGACAACTGTGGGAGAGATGATTATCGAGGGGTTTCTGAGCTGGTGGCTTTCTTTCCAGGGGTCAAAGAAAGGCAATGAAAGTAAATCAGAGTCGTGTCTGGTCCCTTTCTTTATGTCTTTGTACAGAGGTGGACATTTGTATGTATGGCTGATGGCTTAACTGATAATGCTGATGGCATATCACCCCCCAAAATAATTCTGCAGCCGAGATGGCGGCTTGCCCAGAGCAATCCTCGTATCTGATGTTTTACGTCCTGTGAATCCAAATCAGGAATCTTCGAGTTCACAGGGTGGAGGCCAGGGTGCACAAACCTGGGAGCCCTTTTACAGCACGATTTCAGTAGCTTTCAGATGGATCGTCTACATCTGAGATGCACTGACAAGCACGCTAATCCAAAATGAGCTAAATGGCCCTGGTTTGGGTAATACTGAACCTGCCTTTGTTTTACGTTCAGGTGTGCTTGTATCAGAGTTCCCAGAACAGAACCAGCAAAGAGGCTGGGATGTGCTTCTATGCACATTAAGCTCTACTGGAGACAGGTGAGAGTCAAGAATGCCAATCACCATCTTATGCTGTGCCAAAAATTGAAATAGGTGTTAAAGAGAGATTGCTTAAATCTGTTTGCAGCACCTCTGAACAGCGAGTTGTTGGAGGCTTGCAAGATGGAGCGGGGTTTTTCCCATGAGCTTACCATGTTTACAACTCCTTCGCAGCTCCGGGAACACTGAGAAGCCGGGGAAAAGCTGCCTGGCTGATACCATCAGAAAAGTATTTGGCTGCTGATTGTAACTACACCGTTTCTGCGCATCAAAAATGCATTGTAATGTAGTCTTTGTCAGGAGTAGAGAGACTTTCTGAAAGAAGGTATTGGTTTTGCAACATCTGTACTGTATCAAATGAAGCCTAACTGGAGATTCGGCAAACTGTTCTTTATGAGTAAAGCAAAATGATGTTCCACTTTAGCAAGTAGCTTGGTTATTAGAAAGCTCAGTCTTGCTCCTGATAAAATGGATTTTTCCAGTGTAAAATTCGTCTTTACTTGCTGCAAGAATATTGCTAAAACAGATTAAATTTGGATCTCGGTGTATTTTATAGTGTGTCTCATGTTATTTTAAGGCTGTAAATATATTAGCTGGTCTGTAAGCTTCACTTAAGTTACTGCTTTCTGGGGTTTTGAAGAAATAGGATCACGTTATGCAGGAATCAGGATGATTGAATTAAATCACCCCTTTTGATATTTATTTTCCCTCAGGATCACGCTACCAGATCACTATTTAAAAACATCTGTATGGGTAAGCGTTGATTAGGAAGCAAAGCTCCTTAACCATACCAGCTACGCTGGTAATGTTTTGTACTTTATATGTGGTTTGTATGGCCTTATGGACGTGCCTGTGTATTAGCAGCAGGCAACATACAATTATTTTCTTACTCCTTCCTCCCTCCTGCCTACTTTGCCACCTGGCAAACCTTCTTTCTCATATCTGGATCCTATAAAAACATCTAACATCATTTGAAATGCTCATGTGTGAAACATGATTAGACTACATAAATCACTTCGCAAAGATTTCCCCCCCCCCCCCTCCAGTATTTTGTATTCTAAACTGCTAAAACCGCATGCTTTTATGTTCCGCTGCGTTTCATGGCAGACACGAGCGGGCAGGTAGTTCCTCTCTTGGATGCACCGGTCTTGTTAAGGACTCTCCAAAGTGCATACCAGTCAAATTAAGCTTGAGGTTAACGTTTTGGAATGCTCTCCTCTTGCCAACTCATTACCAGTGATACGGCAAAGCAAACTATGGCCTTCTGCTCTTCCAGGTATCTACAGAGATTTATTATGTTTTGGCTAATAAGCTTACCTTCGCTGGTAGCGCCCGGCCCACCCCGCCTCTTATGGCTGAGCTTGACTCTTCTCATACCTTGGGCAGAGAACTAAAGGCCAGAAGTAGAAGCTGGCTTTTAAAGCTGTCTAGACAGAGCTGTTTGGTGGTCCCTGTGTTGTGGATGGAAACATCCATCATTTCTGAGTCTAAGCTCGCTCGTTATCTAGACCTGCTCTGCACGACCCCTCCGGGCGATACCGAATCCTCTCTGTGGTGCGGGGATGATGTCCGGGCAGGTGGCACCACCTCGCCGTGGCCATATGGGCACTCGGGTTTTAGAGGAACTTGGTCTGTGCATCAGTACAGCTGGCTGCTCCCACACCTGTCTGATGGAGCTGCTGAAAGGCTGTATAAATT
>NW_010226054.1:161613-172175 GCF_000690775.1 Eurypyga helias
TGTTCTTGTGTCAGAAGCAATTTTTTTTAATGCTGCATTTACTTCCTAAGTGCCCAGCTTATGCCTACCTTTTAGGAAGTACCCTCTTTCTTCCTTCGTTACTGCTTGCATTGCATCCGAGGCATAGAACTATTGTCTTACCCTAAAAGTAGAAGATTTTTGATGCTTTCTTCATCATGCTATATATTAGTGTTTTTTTAAGTTCTTGTGTCAGAAGCAATTTTTTTTAATGCTGCATTTACTTCCTAAGTGCCCAGCTTATGCCTACCTTTTAGGAAGTACCCTCTTTCTTCCTTCGTTACTGCTTGCATTGCATCCGAGGCATAGAACTATTGTCTTACCCTAAAAGTAGAAGATTTTTGATGCTTTCTTCATCATGCTATATATTAGTGTTTTTTTAATATATAGCATGCTATATATTATGATACATATAACATGTATTAAATGTCGAGCCTGAGGCAGGTTGTGGTGTCAGTCGCAGGTGGTTGTGTGAGGGTGGTGCCACCAAAGGGCCACGCAGCCTGCCAGGTGTGGAGAAGAGAGATAAGAAGCTTTTCTAGAGGTGGGTACCAAAACTGGGATTGTGGCAAAACATGTGCCAGGAGCCCAGGTGGTCCCGCTGACAGAACTGGTGATAGATCACATACACTGGCTATGAGCCCGTGGATACCCAGGATACCCAAGTGCTGGGGTGTGAACAGAAGAGGTTAAAAAGGAGGAAGTAAACACCTCAAATTACTAGGCAGGTTCTCGGGCAAGCAGATTCGGAGAGTGAGGGAGAGGAGAGGAGATGGAAGGTTCTTTTGGAGATCGTTCCCGTGTGCAGCCACCTGCAGGAAGCATCTCCGCTACTCTGGGTCAGACTAGACTTGTTCAAAGAGCACCTTTTGTTCTACCCATGTTTTAAGTTTTGTTTTAAATCGTATTCAGTTGCATTATATTTTTTCTCTCGTACCTTTCCCTGAGATTTTGAGATTCTGGCAATTTTGAAGTTATATCCTGTGTAGGAGGAGGGCTTCCTGACCAGAAACAGAGCTTGAAAACCTGCACCACAGCTGGGTCACGCTCCGCAGGAGCTCCGGAAAGCTGTAAGGAGCCCATGGAGCGGAGGCGTGAAGGCTAGAGCATCCTGAGGAGTTCTGTGGCTTTAAGACTATCCCCTACTTGCAGTGATTGAATAGCGTTCACTTTGCCACTGCTGAAATGTAGAACATCTCGAAACAAGCGTACGTGTCATGTTAGTTTTCGTATTTCTTTGTATTTCAAGAGGAAGAAACTGCTGCCACGAACGGAATGTTTCCCAGGCTTTTAATGCACTTGTATTCCAAGTGGTTTTTTTCTGCACAATAATTTCCCCATTTCCTCTAAACACAAACCATGATACTTGTTGAAAAGGTTTTGTAAGCAACTGAGTTGTTGGGTCATTCTAAGCAAGTGAAAAATAAACAGCTTGACATCTCCTCGTCACTGTTGTGTGCAGTGTTACACCAGGTGACATGGGGAGGGGGGGTTGAGCTGTACTTTTGTTGCTGCAGGAACTTGAGTAGCTTAGAAGCAGCTGAGAAGAAAATTGCAGGCCACATCCTGCCACTCTGGATTCAGTGGCTTGAAGGAGATTGAGATGAGGACGGCTTCATCTCGCCTGCTTTTCACTGCTGGGGCCCAGCCTGGCCCAAGGACCTCTCTCTGGGTGCACCCACTTCATGCCCACCAGCTATGGAAACCATGCCAGTCCTGCCACTGGGCACCTCAGCCCTTCTGCTGGTGTCCGGGTTTCCTCTGGACGAGCCCACTCACCGTCCTCAGCAGCCCAGGAGACTCCTTTTCCCTGTCTCCATGAGGGACGCCCAGTGAGAGGTGGAAGGGCACAGGGGCTTCCTTGCTAGTGCGGAATGCAGAGGGTGGAGAGGAGGAGGTGGATGATCCATGCAAGGGTGCTTGAGGGGGTGTGTGGAACGGTTTGGGAAGAGAAGATGCTGTAGCGTTGGAGGAGACAGAAACAGCTGACTGGGTGGGAAGAGAGAGCGAGGGGGATGTGGCGGGTGGGCGATGGAAGAGGGAGGCAACTCAGAAAGGAGAGCGGAGGCAGAAGTGAGGAGACTCTGAGGATTAGCTTTCTGCCTTGGGCACTGCGAGTGCTGAACAGTGCAGGTTCGTAGCATTTTGCAAAGCTGCGTCCATCTGCAAGAACTTGAACAACACTGAAAATTTACAAAAGATAAGTTAAAATGTTGGCACTTACTTGAAAGAGAATTACAGATACAAAAATGTGTCATAGTTGACAGACTTGTCCTTTTGTGCCAGAAAGCTGCTAATGAACACCACTGGTCTAACATTGGGTTCTTGTACTGCAAAGAGATGCCTGGGAGCCCTCCCAGCCCACGGCTGCTGCGTTGGACATAGGGAATTTTGCCGTAGCAAAAACTTCTGCAGCACATTCAATAGATCGGTTCACCCCAACCTCCTTAAAAATGAGGTAAAAGGAACGGCAAGCAAACTACGTTGGAGTTTGATGTTTCAAAGCAAGAGATAAAAACTTTGCCCTGCAACAATTTGTTTTTGCTGGATTTCTAATTGAATTGTGAACTGACGTGTGCTTGTCATCGCAGAAGTGGCTGTATAACTTAATTGACATTTCTGCATCCTTTGTGTTTGTGACTCATAGGTGCCGGCTTGAGTCATCTCGTACTGGCGGGCTGGAGGGAGCCGCTGCTGTTGTGGGGAAGTGAGCCCAGGGCAATGCTGGGAGTGAAAAAAATTAGAACTCCTCATGTAGAACGAATGAAAGATGCTGGGAAGCTCAGGCAACTCCTTTTCTTCATTTTCAAGGGGTGATTGTTCTGACCTCTCTCACCCAAATCTTTTTTGTTGGCTGGAAGAGAGGAATAAGGCTGGAAATCTCTGCTGCATCCTAGGCAAGCTGAGCTGGAGCAGTTATATTTTCATTATATATATATATTTATAACAAAACCCTGCAAAATGCTGGGGTTTCAGATGCCCATCTCAGCTGTTCCCTTCCACCCTTCACATTTTGCCCAGCACATTCTGTTTTCCTGTTTAGCCACCAGATCTCACTGGTTTATTTAAAAAAAAAACAACAAACCAAAGCTGATGATATTTTTTCTCAGTTGCACATGTCTGTACCAAACTCAAGCCAGGAGCAGAAGAAAATGACAACTAACTTCCATTCTTGGTTTCGCAGTTTTGACTTTAGCCTCTCCAAATGTGTGAAGCTGTGTATCAAGGAGTGGGTGCTGTGGGATGATCTGGCTGTAGTGCTCGTTATATTTTTTTTCATTTCATTTTCCTCCCTACTTAGGTCAAAATGGTTATTTTTACCTAAATACTCCCGTAAATTGGGCAGATTGTGGAAACTCTGAGAGACCCAACTCCTCTCTTTTTTTGAAGTCAGATGGTGAGAACAGTTTATAACTGATGGCAGTTTTTATAAAATAGCCTCCATCCTGATAAAATGTTACCCCCCGGTGTGTCATTTTTCCAGCTGAACTACTGGTAGGATTGAGAGATCTTGCACACTGCTGCTTAAATAAGTAGACTACATGCTCTATGAAGAAATCATATTATTTTCTCAAAGGAGAACAAGTAGGCTCAGTGCACCAAAATTGCTTTAAATAAACTTGCAGCTACTCTAGCTTTTTTTTTTGTGCAGCTGCAGATGGTACAGTCTATCAATCAAGCTTCCCCGGCTTTGAGAATCTGCCACTGAAGCTGTCTCTCCTCTGTGTTACAATTACATTTTTGTCTTTTGCAGAGCTTTGTATCGCAGATATTCTATTGCTACTAATCAGATTGTGCTTTTGGGCTGCAGATATCTTTTGGGTTTTTCCTCAGATATATGCTTATTAAGATCTTTCAATAATATGCTAGTTGAATGTGCTCTCCACTTGCAGTGAATTAGCTGCATCATGCTTTCAGAGTGCAAGAATGCTTGGGGGAAATTAATGCCTACCTTATCAGTGGGGTGAGTCGAAGTCTGGGCAAACAAGTGGCTTACAGAAAGAAAGGGAAAGACACTGCTGGCTGTTTCTCGCCATCCTGGTGGCTGCAAATCTTGTGATAGCGAATGGAAGTCGTGCTGGCGGGGGGGAAGGCTGCAGAGTCTTCCTCAGCCGGGTGAGCTGATCCGTCAGCTGCCAGCATGTGTACCATGCGCGATCAGTGTTTCTCTCCGCTAATGAAGAAACTCAGCCTGCACAAACACAGCGAACTCTGAGCCGAGTTATTAAGCAGTACTTAGCTCTACCTGTGCGTTTCGTGCTCTTGCCTTTTTTTTTTTTTTTTTTGAGACAATCCCTTACACTGGCATTTTGCCTTGCAACACATTGGTGCAAATTCCATGGTATGTTCTTCTCAGGTAGCCTGTGCTGTCCCTTTGCTCTTTTTATGACACTGATATTTCAGCCAACCTGACTATTCATGCTGCTGGGGTTTCCAAGCATCCCTGCTGGACATAACCCAAGTGGGAGTTGCTGATCATCCCGTGGTTCACCCCATCCTTGTCCCAGGATGTCTGTAACTAACTGGGGTCCAGAGGCATCAGGGACGAAGTGACGAGCAGGTGAGCCAAGGCTGTGAGCAGATGCATTGCACTCAACCAGGGATGAGGGGCAGCCAGAACAGCTGACCCCAAAGGCAGTTCAATAGCTTTTAAAACCACTTTGGACTTCAAAATAAAAAGAAAAAAGGCAGCTTCCTCTTTGGCACTGCTAGTTAATATCTCACTGTAGCTACCCTCCAAAACTGTGATGAAATATGAAGTTAATACATCACTAGCAAGCTTTCAGTCAGAATGATGTATTATTCAAAGTGGAATTAGCTAGAAGGATCAATGCACACCCATTACTCTATTTAAAATAATCATTGGAAGACTCGTTAACGTTTTTTCCCCCCCTCTCTTCAAACAACATAGTGAATGAGACCTCTAGGAACATCCCTTCCGCCAGCGTACGCGCCCCCACGACTTCAGTGTATTTTCATTCGTAGCAGGATTATTAACACCTGAAGGCCAAAACCCAGATTTAACTCAACAGAATTTGCCTTCAAATCACTGAACCTGAAACCAGTTGCCGTAGGCAATGGCAGACTCAGCTCTAATGCACATTTTTAAAAAATCAAAGGTCATGGCAGTATCCGTGTGAAATAGTGCGTGTGCCAGCATAAGGTTCAGTGTCACATCTTGCCTGGGTACCTGTTATTCTCTCTGATTTTACACATGAGCAGCAACTTGGAAGTATTAAAGGGGCTGTTTCCATTTCTTGTTTTCCCTTACAAATCTATTCTGCAGGATACTTACTTTGGGCAGCCCATTCATTACACGGCAAATGCTTTCTGTCTCCCAGCTCACCTCTGCCAGGCTGCAGGCTCTTGGCCAGGTTTGTCCTTTCGCAGCAGCTCATACGGGAGACGTGCAATTATAGCATATATGGGGGAGATGGGAGAAAATATCATCTTGTGGAGGAGCAGGAATATATCATTCTTGGATCATTTAGTGCTTGTGAAGGTGAAAAGCTTAGAGTACCAAATCTAGCTTATCATTGTGTTGGGAGCTCTGTAGGGATTTTCTTGCCTTCACAGATAGCTCAGTGTGCTGCAGTATCCCTTCTCACCCATCAGTTCTCCTGAAAAGGTGCAAATAAATATTTCCTACTCTATTTCAAAGCAAAGCACATGTAAACTTCTCATATCTGTTCATCCGCATTCCAGATCAGGCTGAAATCTTTTACTTCCTTCTATTCAGAAATGTTTAATGAGATATTAATCCACAACCAGCTTTTACAAAGTGGACTACAAAGGGAGATAAGAGAGAGGTGAGACAATAGGCTTTGTGGGGAGCAAAAGGGTGCATACCACCCAGCCAGGACGTGTATCCTTTCTCAGTGCAGCGCTAAAGCACCAGCGTTCAGAAGGGTGCGGAGTAGGACCTACCCAAGCTGTTAGCTAGCTCTGAAATAATTTGGCCCCAAAGACATGTATTTGAAGAGCTTCACAAGCATTATGCCAAGTACTTTCCCTTTGCTGAGAAAAGTATGTTTCTTTTGACTGTGATTATCTTGGGTTCTTTGAAATCCTGTTGCTGTGATGTTAGAATACAAACCGTGTGGCATAATGTTCGCATTAATGGGATTCTTCTCATTTCTGTTCTAAAACAGTGAAAATCAGGCCCTTTCCCGTAGAGTTGGAGGACTGGCATCTGTCCAACACTACTGAGCTGATAAGAGAATAAATTGTTTAACCATGTTGATTGTCCTGAAACCCTACAGGACAATTTAATCTAGTTAATTTATAATAGTTTTCTTTTTCTTCTTAGTTGTTTGTACAGCATGTTTGGAGACTTGAGTATTTGGCTGGTGAGCTGCAGATCTTAACTGCAAGCTGAATGGGAGCTGAAGGAGTGCGGTTGGGGGAATATTACCCCTGACTTTCACCGCTGTAATTGAAAGTAGGATTTGACACATTGGCATCTCTCTGTGTCAGCCATTGTCACTGGCTTCAGCTGCCACGGTTAAGTATGTAGTCATTCATCCCTGGCAGACACCGTCCTTTACAGCACAAGAGGATGGTCTCTGGATGTTAATGCTGCAGCACTCCGGGAGCAGCTGGCTATATCGAATTCAAGGCATGCAGATTGTCTTGGCCATTTTACTTAGCAGATGGGTAAGGCTTGATAGATTGAAGATTTAGTTTCTAAGTCAAGGGCCAAATGTTGCAGTGGGAGAGAAAAGTAAATTATATCACTATTCGGAGGGGAAAGGCTCAGGTACTGTATCACAAAATTGTTGCCATTCATTTTCCTCTGACTTGCACAAAATGCATGTCATTTTGCCTTTCAATATAGCCGGCTGCGGCGTTCTCCTTCGGTTTGAGATGCTTTGCAGTACTGTCTGGGAGCCCATTTAATGAGCTTGAAAGCAGTTGCTGCAAATTTATGACAGTTTAATAAGTCCAAATGCCAGATATTTTTTTAAGGTAGAAATGAGAGAGAAATTTCTATTTTGTATCACTCCAAATAGGTGTTTTTTCTTCTGTTCTTTTTTCCCCACACCCTCTTCTTCAGTGTAACAGATCTATTTAAACATATTTTTAAAAGAAAAGCATATTCCTCACTCCTGAGCTGTTCAAGCTATTAATGTTCACCTGCATTTCACAAGGTGACTGGTACCACTGATCATTAAAGAGCTTTGTGGTGCTTTTCCCAGCCCTTCTGGTGTTGGCTGGCAGGAGGATAACTTGGCTTTCAGAGAGGCTGCCCAGAGCAATGGGAAGCTGGGGGGGTCAAGGGTCTCGGGGGTAAGATCTGGTGTTACTCTGCTACCCCTCTAACTGCCTCAAGATACATTTTGGGGTTTCCCCTGTTTTTATTTGTTACTAAACTAAGCATTGTAAGCTCAAAATTTTTGCCTGCTACTCTTTTTCTGCTTTATAGAGCTGTTCCCAGCAGAAGGACAGGTCATGGATTACTTATATGACTTCAGTACATGGTTTAAATTATATAGCGTGTGGTATAAATTTTAACGTTACAACTCTGCTGGTTTTTGTAAAATCAGAGGTTTCAGGAGGTTCTGAGTTTGTGCTATAAAATAAGCAGATGAACAGAGAGCTTCGACCAGTTTATGTCCAATGAATGGTAGAGAGTCAGAACTGATAGAGAGGGGTTTTAGCTCCTTACGACATGCTGAGCTTAGTACTGCTGTAACGCAGGGCCTTTCTTTTGGAAGAAACAGCGTGCCTTGCCCAGTCAAGTCTATTCCTACACGCAGTGGCTTGGTGCCCATACAAGCATGATCAGCCTGGCTGCGGCTGCCATCTATCCTCTGTCACGCTCCTGCGCGGCTCCGTCGCTGGAACTTCCCTCTTTGGGGCATTTAATAGCATTATCCTGCGAAGGTGCTTATCTCCCTGGCCTGCCTCCTACCCTCTTGACTCCGAGGGTATGGCTGGGGGAACAGCACTTTGAAGCAAGAGGACAGCGGGTTGTGCTACTGAGGGGTGTTAACGCTGGTGTCAATAGAGTCTGTGACTGATCAACCTTGTTGTTCGCTGAGGAATGAATCATTTCTCAGGTCCCGCATTAGCTGCGGGAGCTGCACGTAAATGCAACCTGTCGAGGGTAATGATTTCGACTATGACTTCACTTGAAGAACATCTCTGGTTTATGACTGCAGAATGAGGTCACTTGAGCAATGCAAATGCTTGTTTTATTCATTGCGTTAACGTCAAGCCAGTCGTTCCACTCGGAATGGAGTGTGCACCGGGTGTCGGAGTCACCCGAAGGATACGATAAACAAAGAGATTTTGCTTCTTCATGTCATGTTCATCCCATATTGACCCTATGGTGAGAGCTCTGTTAGCACAGGAAGCTGCTTAATGACATCTCTGTGTTTATTTTCCCTCGCGCTTAGCACGATGGTTACCTGTTTATTTCTGCTGAAGGGGATTACTGGTGTTTTTCAATTACAAATGATGCACGCAAGCATTATTTATCCTGTTTACTGCAGACCTGTGGAGTGTTAGTCAGTCTTGATCAGAAGCATCTTGTTGAGGAAACAACATTTGTAGTAGTGGTACTGTGGGTATTTTAGGGCAGTTCCAGGATGGTTTTCCATCTGTCCATTAATCCTGGCTGTGCAGCACACTGGTGGCCAGCAGCATAGCAGGTTTGTGTTTGGCGTGATATTCCCGTGCTTGAGAAGTTGTCATTCGTGATGTTTCTTCTGTGGCAGCCTCTTGGAGGAGGAGGGGGAAATCGTGGCTCTTCTCCCAGAGGAAAAGCAAAGCTTTGCTCAGCTCTGGCAGGCATGTTGCGCGAGACCCGAGTGCTGAGACCCCGCTGCAGGTGTATGGTCCTTCTCGAACTCGGCGGCCAAGGCACCCTGAGAAATGTGGCGTGTAAAGTCGACCTGAAGAATTCATTGCTGATTTCCTTCAAGATAGATTCATAAGATAATAAAAGATACACTGTTGTAATACAGATTATATAACAGAGAATGATAAAACCAGTTTGTAAAAGGATATAAGCTCAAGCTTCATGACATGGAATCATAAAGGAGGTCAGAAGGACACTTCTTATTCTAGAGATTTTTGTCCTTTTTTTTTTTCCTGCTTCTTTTTTTTTTTTTTTGTCCTTCCTTTCTTTTAAGTATCAGCTGTTGTCAGAGACATGGTTCTTGGATGGGTGAGTCTCTGATCTCAACCAGCATGATAGCTCCAGGCCAGTTAAACCACAGACGTACAGCAATGGGAATAGAACTTGACATTTTGGGTTTCAGAAACCTCCTTTTCCCATTGTACAGGCAGAAAAAGGATACAGAGAAGTGCAAAAAAACTAGAGAGGAAATTCAAGGTGGGTTTTGGGTTTTTTAATATCTTGAAGAAAAAGAAGATGTAAGAAAAGTTTGGGTCTGAAACCTTAACCATTCCACAAAAGGCCAAAACTTCTGGGTGCTTTTCTAATGGTCTTGCCAAGATCCTGGAACAGTTTTAGTGAGGTGTGGGAGAACAGTGTGTGAGCATAAGGAAAAAAAAGGGGAAAAGCATCTGGACGGAAAATAAGACTGTATCCCATACGGGTCTGAACTGACATCTCTGTAAGTGGTACTTGTTTGCATGGAATTTTTAAAGAAACATGAGATCCCACTCCCCGTACCCTTGGAGAAAACACGATTGCAGATGCATGAAGCATTTGCATTCCAGCCCCCAAAGAAATAACATGACTCTTGATTTCGTGCTGTTGAACAACACAGCACATTTGCAGAATATGCCATCGAGAAGACTGCATAGCTGGATCTGTACAGGCATACCACCTCAGCAGATTAAAGGGGTGCTGCCAAGGCTGAGGTTAGGAATTGATCTACTTTGACAGAAAATCCCAAAAGGAAGAGTTTTAACCTTCAAGATTCTTTCCATCTATTTGCTTTCTTCAAACTGATTGCAGCTGTCACTAGAAATAAAAACAAAGCAAACAAAATAAAACACTTTACAACTTATGGTTAGGCAGCAATAAATAAAACATTGTTCAAGTCCAGGGCAAGTTTTTCTTATCGTCTGGGATGAAATTGCTGATAGTTTTTTAATGACTTTTTATATTTTTAGTGGTAGCCATGGCTGGGAGAAACCAGAATAAATGGAAAAGCTGCAGGAACGTGTCTAGCAACAGCTTTGCATTTTTACTGTTTACTGTTGATTTGCCAGAAGCCAGACAGAACCTACAAAGTGGGTCATTGGGTTCAGTGTGCTGTGATTATTATTTATACAGAATCCAAAGTGTACAGAGCACCCCTTTGGGCATATAAAAGTTCATGCTTCAAAGAGTTTACAGCCTTCAGGGCTAATAATATTATTGCCAGTAACATCTAAGCTGTATATATTTCAAAGCTGCTGTTGCTACTTTCATAATTTTACTGCATACCTCACCCTACCTGACTGATGCAAGTTCTGGAGTACGGTAGTGAGAAAAGGATCTTCAATTTCCATGGAAAACACCAAACCAATCCATTTTGTCTCCAGGCCAGAGCACAGAAACGTGTCCTGAACACTGCAGAGCG